>NW_027141335.1:295000-595000 GCF_036365525.1 Heterodontus francisci | reverse complement strand
GGGTAGTTCACCCTGAGGGTCACGTAGAATTCATGGAAATAAGGAGGCAGCATGAAGTTTGTGTGTCACCTGCCTCAACAGGAACGGGCATGGGAAGATCACGAATCACAATCCCTATGCCCGAAAACGGGTGCAAAGCTTCCTTTCACTCTGTCTCTATTTCCCTTTCCCCTTTTCACCCTCCCTCTCACTCTCTCTCTCCCTTTCGCTTCATTCTCTTTCTGTTACTCTCAGAATCAGAGATTATGTAGCACAGAAGGAGGCTATTCGCCCCATTGTGTCAGTGCTGTCTCTGTGAGAGAGGTGTTTAATTAGTTCCTCTCCCATCCTCTTTCCACAGACTCCCGTTTATTTTTTCTTTTCGTGTATTTGTTAAATTCCTTTCTGAAAAATTATTGAATCTGCTTCCACCATGTTTTCAGGCAGTGAATTCCAGATCCCAACAAGTTGCTGTGGAAGAAAATTCTCCTCATTTCACCTCTGCTTCTTTGTCAATTACCTTCAATCTGTGTCTTCTTAACACTGAACTTTCTGACACTGGAAACAGTTTCACATTAAATACTCTATCAAAACCCCTCATGATTTAGAATTCTATATTAAATCTCCTCTTACCCTTCACTGCTCCAAAGAGAATAATCCCAGCTTTTCCAATCTCTCCACAAAACTGAATTCCCAGATCCCTGGTACCATTCCAGTAAATCACCTCTGTATCTTCACTAAGTCCTTGACATCCTTATCAAAGTATGGTGATCAGGATTAGACACAATTCTCCAGCTGGGACCTAACCAATGATGTATAAAGATCAGCATTTCCTCCTCAATTTTATTACTCTGTATCTTTCTCTCTAACACCGATGACACTACATGTTACCTTCAATGATCTGTGTGTGTACACCCCCAGTCTCTCTAATCCTCCACCCACTTTATAATGGTACCATTTAGTTTATATTGTTTCTCCTCATACTTCCTACCCAAATGTCTCACTTCACATTTCACTGTGTTAAATTATATCTGTCATGTTCCTGCCCATTTCACCAGTCAGTTTCTGTCTTCCTGAAGTCTGTTACTATCCTTCTCACTGTTTATTAACATTTCTGCGCTTATGTCCATCTGAAAACGTTGACATTATCCCCCCTGTACACAACCCAACGGCAATAACATACAGCAACAGTGATCCCGACTGTGACCCTGGGGAACCCCACTGTGTACTTCCCTCCAGACTGAACAATAACCATTCTCCAATACTCTCTGCTTTCTGTTGCTTAGATAATTTCCTGCATGCTGGCATTGATTTTTTTTTAAAAGCTGCATTTATATAGTGCCTTTCATGGCCATCAGACGGCACAAAGCACCTAACACACAATGAGAACTTCTTAAAGCGTTGTCACTCTTGTAATGTGGGAAACAGGAAGACAATTTCTGCACTGTAAGATCCCACAAGTAGCAATGTGATGATGATCAGATCTGTTTTTGTGATGTTGATTGAATGGTAAATCTTGACCAGGGCACTGGGGAAAATTCCCCTCTGCTTCTTCGAAATAATCCAATGGGATCTTTAACTTCCACCTGAGAGTGCTTTTGCTTTTATTTTAGTGCAGGTGGGGCGTTGGCTTAACTTTTTGTTCAAAAGACGGCACCTCTGACAGTGCAACACTCCCTCAGTACTGTACTGCAGTGTCAGCCTTGATCCTTGTGATCAAGTCCTGCAGTGACACTTGATCTTCGAATCTGAAAGGGGAGAGAGATACAAACTGAGCCACGGCTGATATTCGTCCTTTAATCCCATGTGTTTCTAATTCGTTAACACGGTTGTTATGTGGTACTTCATCAAACAACTGTTGAAAGGATAGGAAAATTGTGAAAGTCCAGGTGGGAATCATCACAGAATGATAGAATAGCACAACCTGAACGATGTCATTCCTCCCATCAAATCCGTGCTGGCCCTTTCAAAGAGCAATCCAGTTACTCCCACTCCCTGACTCTTTCACTATATCCTAACATTTTTTCTGCATCAGATATTTATCCAATTCCCTTTTGGGATCTACTATTAAATCTGTATCCATCAGCCTATCAGACAGTGCATTCCAAATCCAAACCACTCAGAAGCAAAATCCTCATGTCTGCTTCTTTTACCAATCGCCTTAAATCTGCGTCTCTGATTACCGGTCCCTTGGACATTGGAAACAGTTTCTCTTTATTTAATTTATCTAAACCCTTCCTAATGTTAAACACCTCAATCAAATCTCCTCTGAAAGTTCTCTGCTCTGAGGAGAACAACCCCAGCTACATAACTGTAATCCCTCATGCCTGGACAAATTCTAGTAAAACAGTTCTGTACCCTCTCCGAAGGCTTCATGTCCTTCCTGAAGTGTGGTTCCCAGTATTCGACACAAGACTTCAGGTGCAGCTGAACTATTATTTTATATATGTTTTACATAATGTCCTTGCTTTTGTTCTTTTTGCCTCTATTTATAAACCCTGGGATCCCATATATTTATTAACTGTTTAGTTAACCTTTCCTGCCACCTTCAAAGATATGTGTTCAAGCTCCCCAGGTGTCTCTGTTCTTTCACCACCTTTATAGTTGTACCATTTAACTTGTATTGTCCCTCTTCAAACATCCTTTCAAAATGTATTACCTCATACATCTGCAATGTCAATTAAATATTGAGAAGATTGAAGTCATTGTTTTCTATGTCTGCTCCAAACATTTCCTAGTTACACACGTCATTCCTCTCCTTTGTAAATGTTTGAGACTAACTTAAACTGTTCACATACTTGGTTACATCGTTCTCCTTGAGATGTCTTGAGATGAGCTTCCTACCAAATATTCACACCATCCTTGGTGGAGTTGCATTGCTGGTTAAAGAGGAAATGAACGCAATAGTGAGGCAGGATATTAGCTCTGACGATATCGAATCTGTATGGGTAGAGCTGAGAAACACTAAAGGGCAAAAAACGTTATTGGGGGTTGTATATAGACCCCCAGACTGTAGTGCTGAATTTGGGAATGGCATTGAACAGTAAACTAGAGACGCAACCGATAAAGGAACATCTGTAATTATGGGTTTCCTGACTCTGCATATAGATTGGGCAAATCAAATTGGTCACAATACATTGTGGCGGAATTCCTGGAGAATATACGGGATGGTTTTTAGGACCAATTCTTTGAGGAACCAGCCAGAGAACAGGCCATCCTGGACTGGTTATTGTGTAATAAAAGAGGAATAATTGACAATCCAGTTGTGCGAGATCCCTTGGGGATGAGCGACCATAATATGATAGAATTCTTCATGACCTAGTTGATTCTGAGACTATGGTCGTGAATCTTAATAAAGTAAGCTACGAATGTATGAGGCATGAGTTATCGATGATACATTGGGAAATGTTACTTAAAGAGATGACCCTGGATAGGCAATGGCAAACATTCAAAGAGCGCATGAACGAACTGCAACAATTGTTAATCCTGTCTGGCACAAAAGTAAAACTAACAAGGTAGCCAAATCATGGCTTACAAGGAAAATTAGAGATATCATTAGATCCAAGGCAGAGGCATATAACTTTGCCAGGAAATAACAACAGACCTGAAGATTGGGAGCAGTTTAAAATTCAGCAAAAGAGCACCAAGGAATTGATTGAGAAGGGGAAAATGGAGTACGAGTGTCAGCTTGTGGGGAACATAAAAACTGACTGTAAATGAATCTATAGGTATGTGAAGCGGAAAAGATTGGCGAAGACAAATGTAGGTCCGTTACAGTCAGAAACAGGGAAATTTATTATGGGAAACAAAGAAATGGCTGACCAACTAAATGCATACTTTGGTTCTGTCTTCACAAAGGAGGACACCAATATCATACCAGAAATGTTGGTGAATACAGGGTTTAGTGAGAGAGAGGAACTGAAAGAAATCAGTATTAGTAGAGAAATGATGTTGGGGAAGTTGATGGTATTGAATGCCGATAAATGCCAGGGCCTGGTAATCTACATCCCAGAGTACTTAAGGAAGTGGCCCGAGACATAGTGGATGCATTGGTGGTCATCTTCCAAGATTCTATGGACTCTGGAACAGTTCCTACAGATTGGAAGGTAGCTAATGTTACCCCACTGTTAAAAAAGGAAGGTAGAGAGAAAGCAGGAAATTGTAGACCAGTCAGCCTGACATCGGTCGTGGGGGGAATCCTGGAGTCCATTATCAAAGATTTTTAGCAGGGCATTTGGAGAACCATGGTAGAATTGGACAGAGTCGGCACGGATTTATGAAAGGGAAATCATGTTTGATAAATCTACTAGAATTCTTCGAGGATGTAACTAGTAGAGTTGATGAGGGGGAGCCAGTGGATGTGGTTTAGTTGCATTTTTAGAAGGCTCTCGACAAAGTTTCACGTAAGGGATTAGCATGTAAAATTAAAGTGAACGAGACTGGGGGTAGTATATTGCGATGGATAGAAAATTGGTTGGAAGACAGGAAACAAAGCATTGGAACATACGGATCTTTTTCTGAATGGCAGGCAATGACTAGTGGGGTACCACAGGGATTGGAGCTAGGACACCAGCTATTCACAATATATATTAATGATTTAGATGAGGAAACTAAATGTAATATCTCCAAATTTGCAGATGATACAAAATTGGGTGTGAGGGTGAGTTGTGAGGAGGATGCAGAGAGGGTTCAGGGTGATTTGGACAAGTTGAGTGAGTGGGCAAATGCATGGTAGATGCAGTATAATGTGGATACATGTGAAGTTATCCACTTTACTAGCAAAAACAGGACGACAAATTATTATCTGAAGGGCTATAAACTGAGAGAGGGGAATATGCAGCGAGACCTGGGTGTTCTCGTACACCAGTCACTGAAGGTAAGCATGCAGCTGCAACAGGCGGCAGAAAAAGGCGAATGTTATGTTGGCCTTCATAGAGACAGGATTCGAGTACAGGAGCAGGGATGTTTTGCTGCAATTATACAGGGCCTTGGTGAGGCCGCACGTGGAATATTGTGTGCAGTTTTGGTCTCCTTATCTGTGGAAGGGTGTTCTTGCTATAGAGGGAATGCAGTAGAATTTTAGCAGACTGATTTCTGGGGTGGTAGGACTGTCGTATGAGGAGAGATATTAGGATTCTATTCACTGGAATTCAGAAAGTGAGGAGGGATCTCATCGAAACCTATAAAATTCTAACAGGACTTGACAGGGTAGATGCAGGAAGGATGTTCCCGATAGTGGGGGACTCCCGAACTAGGGCTCATAGTCTAAGGATACGGGGTAAAACTTTCAGGACTGAGATGAGGAGAAGTTCCTTCACCCAGAGAGTGGTGAGCCTGTGGAAATCTGTCATCCCGCCCATATCCAAGAGGGATTGGAATATTCTGGCCAGTGCCTCGGCTATTTCCACCATTCCTTCCCTCAGCAACCCTCATACATCCCATCCAGACTGGGTAAATGTTCAACTTTATTGTGGTACAAAAAGTGTTGGATTGAAAAAGGTTAACTGAATCTGTTTGTTCCGTGACTGTAATTAATGTCAGTCTCCATGGACCCTAATTGTGTTTTCCATCCTCTATTAATAAGGGGTTTCTTTCAATATGTTATTCCATAGTCAGTGGGAACATCAGCTCCGGCACTTACACAGATCAGCTGCTCCAGAGAGATAGAGAGAGGATAGATTAGAATCTGAGAACAATAGCCTGGAATGTTACAGCAATGGGTCAGAATCTGAGAACAATAGATTGGAATGGTGCAACAATGGGTCAGAATCTGAGCACAACAGATTGGAATCTTACAACAATGGACAGGAGTTTATCCTCGGATCTTTACTCTCTTTCTACATATTATGATTGGATGTCATTAAACTTCCGTATCTATCTCGCACTGAAGATTATTCAATACATTTACTATCCCATCCTGGCTATTATTGGTGTCACTGGTAAGTCTCTCTATCTGGCTATTAATTCCTTAAACCATGTTTAACAGCATTACTGCTCCTGTAATTTACTCTGCCCTTCTTGCTGCCGTTGTTATGCCTGGTGAATATCTCCAGCTATTAGCTTTATAAACCATTCTCAACTGTATTACAGTTCTTGTCATTTACTCTCTCATCTTTGCTGCTGTTGCTGTCTCTATTCAGGCTAGGAGATCTGTAAACCTTGTTTCAATGAAATGCTGTTCTGTAATGTAAATTTGGGGAATACCGAAGCCAGTGTCATTGGTCTCCATCACAAACTCCATCCCCTATCTGGGAAGCACATACTCCACTCTGCCCAATATCTGAGCTTGAACCAGACAGTTTACAACTTCTGTGTTATATTCAAACCTGAGCTGAGTTCATCTTCATATTCTTTCCATCACCAACCCTGCCTACTAACACCTCTGTAATATCACCCGTCTCCACTTCTGCCTCAGCCCATCTGCTGCATAAACCCTCATCCGTGTCACTGTTAAATCCACACTTGACTATTCCAATTCTATCCTGGTCACCCTCCCAGTTATAAACATCCATAAACCACAGTCCATCCAGCACTCTGCTGCCTGTATCCTAACTCACACCAAATCCCGATCACCCATCACCCCTGTGTTCACTGATCGACATTGGCTCCCAGTCTGGCAGCACCTTAATTTTAATATTCTCCTTCCTGTGTTTGAATCTCTCCATGGCCTCACCCCTCCAGATAGTCCCATTTCCCTGCCCATTTTCCATATTCCTGCAACTCTTTTGACATCAATCTTTTTTCAGTTCTCCTTTTAAAGTGAATTTATTTCCCTCTGTATCTGTCCCGAGCCCCGATTTTAGACTCTGCAGCACTACTGGTGCTCACGGTACAGAAGCTGGGATATATAAAATGATGAGAACCGCAGAGCCCACCACTGCTAGTGCACAATACCCCATGCTGGGCAGGGCTCCAGCAAACTCGTATCATCTATGTTCTATTCGTGTGGTCCTCACAGCCGGTCAATTCTAGTGTGGCCAGCACAGTGTCCCAAGCTGGGCAGGGCACGAGCTCAATCGTACCATACATGTGTTGTCCCTTTGAGGATGGATTTGAAAGTGATGTCAATGCACCATACCGGGAACTTTGATGTACGTCTTTGAAACTTGGTCTGTGCATGTCCACTGACCGCCTGTGTTAGTCACTCTCAGCTGAACATACATTCAGCAGCACGAGGTACCCCCTCTAGTGTTATTTAAAAGCACCAGGCATCCAACTTACAGCTTTTGACTTACTTCTGCTATTGTAAAGTGAGTGGAGGTTCTGTGGATGGTTTTTTGGAGGTTGTGTTGTGAGCTGCTGCAGACATTCAGGAAGGACAGAGGATTTGGTGACCCAACTCTGGACGAGGTATGGGGACTGTAGTTACAGTGTCGCTGGGTCTGTAACATGACCAACACTTGGAGCAGAGACAGCAGAGAGGGGAAGCTCTGTAAAGAGGGAGGAGGAGGGGACGTTGTCCGACCCACCCCGGGTTTTCCAAGAGCAATTTCCCTACCTGCACCGAACCCAGGAGCAGTGTGTGAGGTGACTCTGATTCAATAAGGAGGAGGTCACAGAGCTGTGCCACCTCCTGTAACACGACCTGGAGCCTCTCACCAGTGTGAGGACGGAGCTGTCAGTGGCTGTTAAGGTCACAGCTTCATTGAAACTCTATGTATCTGGATCTTTCCAGGCAGGAGCCGGAGACATATCCAAAATACTGTCATAGAGTCATTTACAACACAGAAGGAGGCCATTCGGTCCCTCCATGCCAGCTCTGCTGGAACAATCCAGTCAGTCCCACTCCCCCGCACAATCCCCATATCCCTGCAAGTTCATTTCCTTCAGGTGTCCATCCAGTTTCCTTTTGAAATCATTGATTGTCTCGGCTTCCACCACCCTCATGGGCAGTGAGTTCCAGCTCATTAACGTCAACTGTGTAAAAAAGTTCTTCCTCATTTTCCCCCTGCATCTCTTACCCAAAACCTTCCATCTGTGTCCCCTAATCCTTGTTTCATCAGTTAATGGGAACTGTTTTCCCATGTCTTTCTTATCTAAGCCTATCATAATCTTGTACACCTCTATCAAATCTCTCTCAATCTCCTTTACTCCAGGGAGAACAACACCATCTTCTCCAAACTAACTTTGTAACTAACCATCCCGCTCCCCCCACCCACCCCCCACCCCCCGCACCAATTCCTGGAACCATTCTGTTAAATCTCCTCTGCACCCTCTCAAGGACCTTCACATCCTTCGTAAAATGTGGTGACCAGAACTGGACACAGTTCTCTAGTTGGGGCCTAACCAAAGCTTTATGAAGGTTCTGCATAACTTCCCTTATTTTGTACCTTTGTCTCTAATGATAAATCCCAAGATAGAACACAGAACATAGAACAGTACACACAGTACAGGCTCTTCAGCCCACGATGTTGTGCCGAACCTTTAACCTACTCTCAGATCAAACTAACTGCCGACCCGTCATTCTACTATCATCCATGTACCTATCCAAGAGTCGCTTAAATGCCCCTAATGTATCTGCTTCTACTACCACCGCTGACAGCGCATTCCACACACCCACCACTCTCTGTGTAAAAAACCTACCTCTGACATCTCCCCGAAACCTTCCTCCAATCACCTTAAAATTATGTCCCTTGGTCATAGCCCTTTCCACTTTGGGAAATCGTCTCTGGCTATCCACTCTATCTATGCCTCTCATCATCTTGTACACCTCTATCAAGTCACCTCTCATCCTTCTTCGCTCCAATTAGAAAAGCCCTCGCTCCCTCAATCTTTCTTCGGAGGACATGCCTTCCAGTCCAGGCAGCATCCCGGTAAATCTCCTCTGCACCCTCTCTAAAGCTTCCACATCCTTCCTATAATGAGGCGACCAGAACTGAACACAATATTCCAAGTGTGGTCGATACGTTTTGCTAAACACTCACCAAACAGGTCCTGCCTCGATCAATGCATATGGAGCCCCAGATCCTTCTGTTCCTGCATAAACGTTAGAACTGTGCCATTCAGTCTATATTGCCTTCCTATTCCTTCTGTTCAAATGCATCAGCTCACACTCCTCTGTATTAAATTCTGCCTGCCACTTCTCTGTCCATTCTGCTAGCCGATCTATATCCTGTAGCAGGCAGTTTGTATCATCCTCACTGCTTACCACTCCTCCAAGTTTGGTATCTACGGAAAATTTTGAAATTCTACTCTGCATTCAAAGATCTGTGTCATTTACATACAGCAAAAATAAATAAATAAATCAGTATTCCCAGCACTGACCCTTGGGGAACGTCACTGTCTACCATCCTCCAGTCTGAAAAACAACCATTTAACACATTTCTCTTTTTGCTGTCCTTTGGACAATTTTTGATCCAATTGGATGCTATTCCATGAGCTTCAATTTTGTTACGCAAGCTTTTGTTTGGTTCTTCATCAAATACTTCCATAAAATCCATGTAGACAACATCCACCACATTCCCTTCATCAACCTTCTCTGATCATCAAAATAAATTCAATTAGTTCATCAAGCATCATCTGTCTTTTAGAAATCCGTGCTGACAATCCTTAAATAACTCAAACCTCTCCAATTGTGTCCTTTTCCCCTTATTATTGTTTCTAAAACCTTACTCACCACTGATGTTGCACTAACTGACCAGTAGTTGCGAGGCCTGTGTGATGTCCATTGATAATTCTGGGAGGTGAGGGTGACCATCTATGTCATCATTTCTCCCTCAGCAGGGAGAAGCAGGATGAGAGATCCCGTGGCTTTGTCAGGATAGCGGAATTCCTGATGGTGTAGGTTGCTCTTCCGGGCCCCCATTTCAATAGGGAGAGTCACAGAAATTGGATGAACTCTCACTCCATTAATATACAGTTGGTGTGAGAGCATGCCCAGTACATCATATTGGTGAATGTCCACTATGCTGGCTGCAGCCACCATACCTTCATTCTGAAGCAGTCAGCCGGTCCCAACACTTTGGTCTCCATGCTGATTCAGAATGTGGCTCCTCGGAGACAAAGGAAACCCCCTCTGGACACAGCTCATGTTTCTACTCCCCCAAACCACCTCCCACCGCCAACCAACATCACACAATTAACTTGTGTATAACGTGGGCAATGGTGTCACCAGGAATAGACCATCGGTGTGATGAAGCAATGCTTCCGATGTCTGAACCGCTCGGGAGGAGCCCTCCACTACACACTGGATCAGGTGTCCAAGTTCATGGTATTCTGCTGCACCCTTCATATCATCACCGTCATGAGGACACAGTCATTGGCACCAGGAATCCGGAGGACACTTCAGGAGCTGGCGGAGCAGGGAGGATATTTCCTGGATGCCCTCGACCCGGACAATTCTTGCTAAGATTTCGGTCCCCATAGGACAACTTCCCTTTCCCACCATGGATCCCCCATTCTCCACCATTACACCCATCTGAGACGGCGCAGAACAGTGTTATTACCGCACAAAAGGAACTATTCAGCCCGTCGTGTCTGCACCGGCTCTCCGCATGAGCAATTCACCTAATCCCATTGCCTGCCTTCTTCCCGTAACCCTGCACATTCTTCCTTCTCATATACCAGTTTATTCAGCTTTAGCATGTTTATAGATGTGGTCACCCCTCTGCTTAAGAGTATGCAGGGAGAGAGGGAATGGGTGATCACCAGACAGTCAAAAAGAATCAGGCAGGTAGTGCAGGAGACCCCTGAGTGCATCTCACTCTCCAACAGGTATTCAGTTCTAAATACTGAGGAAAGTGATGCTTCACCTGGGGAGTACAGCCAGAGCCAAGTCCATGGCACCACGGGTGGCTCAGCTGTAGAGTGGGATACAGGGATGACTGAAAGAGCCGGAGTGATCGGTGGTTCAATGGTCAGGGGAACAGACAGGCGTTTCTGTGGCCTCAGACGTGAATCCAGAATGGTGTGTTGCCTCCTTGTTACCAGGGTCAAGGATGTCACTGAGCGACTGCAGAGCATCCTGAAGGTGAAGGGGAACAGCCAGAAGTCGTGGTTCACATCGGAACCAACGACATAGGTAGAAAGAGGAATGTTGTTCTGTGGTCAGAATGTGGGAGCAAGGGAAGAAATTGACAAGCAGGACGTCAAAAGTAGCAATCTCCGGATTACTCCCAATGCCATGCACAACTGAGCACAGAAATAGAAAGATAAGACAGATGGATGTTTGGCTGGAAATATGATGCAGAAAGGAGGGCTTCATATTCCTGGGACACTGGGACCGGCTCTGGGCGAGATGGGTCCTGTCTAGGCCGGGGGATTTGCACCTGAACAGAGTCGGGGCTGGGTTCCTTGTGGAACGTTTTGCTAGTACTGTTGGGGAGGGTTTAAACTAGTTTGGTAGGGGACGGGGACCTGAGGGTAGACTCAGCTGGGACAAAATCAGAAATGAAAATGGAAGGCGGAAAATTAATGGATGAGTCTGGAAGACAGAGGAAACAAAGGTTATAAAATAAAGATGAAGAGCTTAGCAGTGCTCAAGGGTATCTATTTCAATGCAAGGGGTATAGCAAATAAAGCAGATGAGCTGAGGGCACAGATAGACACGTGGTAGTATGATATCATAGCTATTACAGAAACATGGCTTAAGGAGGGACAGGAATGGCAGCTCAACGTTCCTGGTTACCGGGTTTTCAGACGCGATGGGGAAGGTGATAAGAAAGGAGGGGGAGTGACAATTTTGGTCAAGGTATCTATTGCAGCTGTGAGGAGGGATGATATGTTGGAAGGTTCATCAAGTGAGACCATATGGATTGAGCTGAGGAACCAAAAAGGGACAATCACACTGCTGGGAGTGTTATCTCGACAGCCAAATAGTTAGGGGGAGATAGAAGAGCAGATATGTAGGCAAGACTCTGAGAAGTGCAAGAACAATAGGGCAGTAATAGTAGGGGATTTTAATTACCCCAATATTAACTGGGATAATTTTAGTATGAAAAGAATTGAGGGAGCAGAAATCTTGGGGTGCATTCAGGAGAACGTTTTTGACAAGGATGTCACAAGTCCAACAAGAGAGGGTGCCGTTTTAGACATTGTTTTAGGAAATGAAGATGTGCAGGTGGAAGGAGTAGCAGTGGGAGAGCATTTTGGTGGGAATTATCATAATTCAGTTAGTTTTAACATAATTATGGACCAGGACAAGAGATATATCAGCAGTTAGAGTTCTCAATGGGGCAAGGCTGATATTACTAAACTGTGGAGCGAAAGTGGACTGGAAACAGCTGCTTGAAGGTACTTCAGTCTCAGAGCAGTGGGAGGCATTCAAAGGGGAGATTCAAGAGGTTCAGGATAAACATGTTCCCACAAAGAAAAAGGGTGAGTCGGCCGAATCTCGAGTCCCATGGATGTCAAGGTGCCGACAGGGTAGGATAAGACAGAAAAGGGAAGCATATATCCGACACTGAGAACTCAATACTACAGAAAGTTGAGAGGAGTTTAGAAAGTGGAGGGGTCAAATCAAAAAGGAAATTCGGAAAGGAAAGAGAGGGAATGAAATAATATTGGCAAGCAAAATCAAGGTGAACCCAAAGATGTTTTCTCAATACATTACGAGTAAGAGGTTAACTAAGGGGAGAGCAGGACCCATAATAGATCAGAAAGGTAACCTTTGTATAAGGGTGGAAGATATTGGTATGGTTCTTTATTGAACACTTTGCGTATGTCTTCAGAAAAGAGGGGGGATTTAGATATTGTCGTTAAGGAGGAGGAGTGTGGATTATTGGGTGTGATAAACATAGGGAGAGAGGAAGTATTAATGGGATTAGCATCCTTGAAAGTTGAAAAATAACTACAGCCGGATGCAATGTACCCCAGGCTGTTCGAAGAAGCAAGAGAATAAATAGCAGAGGGTCTGCCCACCATCATTTTCCAATCCTCACTAGATAAAGTGTGGTGCTGGAGTATTGCAGAATTGCTAACGTTGTACCTCTGTTTAAAAAGGGACCGAAGGATAGTCTGAATAATTACAGGCCAGTCAGTCTAACCTCAGTAGTGGGCAAATTATTGGAATCTATTCTGAGAGACGGGATAAACTGTCACTTATAGAGGCACAGGTTTATCAAGGACAGTCAGCATGGATTTGTTAATTGACTCTCTTGTTTGACCAAATTGATCGAATTTTTTGAAGCTGTTACAAGGAATATAGATGAGGGTAGTGCAGTTGATGTGGTCGACATGGATTTGAGCAAGGCTTCTGACAATGTCCCACATGAGAGACTGGTTCAAAAAATAAAATCCAATGGCATCCAGAGAAATGCAGCAAGGTGGATACAAAATTGGCTCAGTGGCAGGAAACAAAAGGTAATTATTGACAAGTATTTTTGCGACTGGAGGACTGTTTCCAATGTCATTCCACAGGGCTCAGTCATGGGTCCCTGCTTTCTGTTGTCTATATTAAAGATTTTGACGTAAATGTAGGGGGTATGATAAAGACTTTTGCAGACGACAAAAAGATTGGCCATGTGGTCGATAGCGAGAAGGCTGCAGGAAGATATTGACGGTCTGGTCAGATGGGCAGCAAAATGGGATTCGACCCGGATAAGTGTGAGGAGCTCAAACAAGCAAAGGAATACACGATTACTAGGACAATACTGAGAAGTATAGAGCAAGTAAGGAGCTTTGGAGTGAATGCCCACATATCCCTGAAGATAGCAGGATTGGTCAATAAGGCAGTTAAGAATGCATATGGAATCATTTCCCTTTTTAGCTGAGGTATAGAATGAAAGAGCTGGGAGGTTATGCTGGAACTGTATAAATCATTGATTAGGCCACATCTTGAATACTTTGTGCAGTTCTGGTAACCACATTACAGAAAGGAAGTAATTGCACGAGAGAGGGTACACAGGAGATTTATGAGGATGTTGCTTGGACTGGAAAAATGCAGCTATGAGGAAAGATTGGATAGGCTGGGGTTGTTCTCCATGGAAAAGAGAAGGCTGAGGGGAGATCTGATTGAAATGAACAACATTTTGTGGAGCCTGGATAGAGTGGAGGTGAAGGCTCTATTCACCTTAGCAGAAAGGTCAGTGACTAGGGACATAGGTTTAAAGTGATTGGTAGAACTTTCAGAAGGGAGTTGAGGAAAAACATGTTCACCCAGAAATACAAAATTGTCTCAGTGACAGGAAACAAAGGGTAATTGTTGACGGGTATTGACTGGAGGACTTTCCCGTGGTTTTCCACAGGGCTTGGTACTGGGTCCCTTGCTTTTAGTGAGGGTCTGGAACTCACTTCCTGAAAGGATGGTTGAGGCAGAAACCCTCTACTGATTCAAAAAGAGTCTGAATGTGCACCTCAAGTGTCATAATCTGCAGGGCTATGGATTAAATGCTGGAAGGTGGGATAAGAATAGGTGGATAACTTTTCGGCAGGCACAGACACGATGGGCCAAGTGGCCTCTTTCTGTGCCTTAAATTTTCAACGATTCGATGATTCCATAACACGAATCACGCTATCCTCGTTAACACTCACAATATGTCAACAAACTATCAAGACTATCAGAAATGATTTTCCATGAAGCTATCCGTGCTGCTTGCCATTTATTAAGATATGATTTTACAAGCAAGAAATATTTTTGTGCTGGGTTATGGCCTCCAGAATTTTCCAAGAATCAACATTAGACTGATAGTTACAGGGCTTATCTAACCTCCCCTTTTTTAAACAGGGTGTAACATTTACAGCCCTCCAGTTCTCTGGCATCATTTTTTTATTCATTCATGGGATGTGGACATCGCTGGCCAGCCAGCATTTATTGCCCATCCCTAATTACCCTTGAGAAGGTGGTGGTGTGAGCTGCCTTCTTGAACCACTGCAGTCCACGTGGGGTAGGTACACCCACAGTGCTGTTAGGAAGGAAGTTCCAGTATTTTGACCCAGCGACAGTGAAGGAACTGCAAGATAGTTTCAAATCAGCATGGTGTGTGGCTTGGAGGGGAACTTGCAGGTGGTGGTGTTTCCATACATCTGCTGCCCTTGCCCTTCTATGTGATAGAGGTTGTGTGTTTTGAAGGTGCTATCCAAGGAGCCTTGGTGTGTTGCTGCAGTGCATCTTGCGGATGGTACACATTGCTGCCACTGTGCGTCGGTGGTGGAGGGAGTGAATGTTGTGGATGGGGTGCCAATCATGATGCCGAGCTTCTTGAGTGTTGTTGGAGCTGCAGCCATCCAGACAAGCAGAGAAAATTCCATCACACTCCTGACTTGTGCCTTGTAGATGGTGGACTGGCTTTGGGGAGTCAGGAGGTGAGTTACTCGCCTCAGGATTCCTCGCATATGACCTGCTCTTTTAGCCATGGTATTTATATGGCTATTCCTGTTCAGTTTCTGGTCAATGGTAACCCCTGGGATGTTGATAGTGGGGGATTCAGCGATGGTAATGTGATTGAATGTCAACGGAGATGATTAGATTATCTCTTGTTGGAGATGGTCATTGCCTGGCACTAATGCAGTGCGAATGATACTTGTCAATTATCAGCCCAAGCCATGATATTGTCCAAGTCTTGCTGCATTTCTGCACGGGCTGCTTCAGTACTTTGCAGTCAAGATTGGTCATGAAAATTGTGCAATCATCAGCGAACATCCCCACTTCTGACCTTATGATTGAAAGAATTTAACTGATGAAGCATCTGACGATTGTTCGGCCGAAGACACTACCCTGAGGAACTCTTGCGGTGATGTATTGGAGCTGAGCTGATTGACCTGCAACAACCACAACCATCTTACTTTGCGCTAGGTATGACTCGAACCAGCAGAAAGTTCCCCCCCACGCCGATTCCCACTGACTCCATTTTTGCTCGGGCTCCTTGATGCCATACTCAGTCAAATGCTGCCTTGATGTCAGGGCAGTCCCTCATACCTCACCTCTTGAGTTCAGCTCCTTTGTCCATATTTGAACCAAGGCAGTAATGAGGTCAAGAGTTATGTGACCATGGCGGAACCCAAACTGAGCGTCACTGAGCAGGTTAGTGCTAAGCAAGTGCCGCTTGATGGCAGTGTCGATGACACCTTCCATCACTTTACTGATGATTGAGAATAGGCTGATGGGGCGGTAATTGGCCGCGTTGGACTTGTCCTGCTTTTTGTGTACAGGACATACCTGGGCAATTTTCCACATTGCAGGATAGAGGCCAACGTTGTAGCTGTACTGGAACAGCTTGATGGGGGAATGGAAGTTCTGGAGCACAGGTATTCAGTACTATTTCCGGAATATTGGGACGGCTCATAGCCTTTGCAGTATCCAGTGCCTTCAGTAGTTTCTTGATGTCATGCGGAGTGAATCGAACCCTGAGAAACAGTACTGTATACTCCCCTCCACTTCCAGTCTGAACAATCACTGTTCACCACTTCTCTCTGTTTTCTGTCCCTCAGTCAGTGTCATATCCACACCATCACTGTCACATTAATCCATGTCATAACAAGTCTATGAAATGTCATTTGATCACAGGCCTTCTGAAAATCTATATACAGAAGTGGATATACATGAGTAGGTGCGGAAGATGTTGCCAAGGTTCTTAATAAGTACTTTGTATCTGTCTTAACAAAAGTAGTGGTGGGGGGCGATGCAGGTATTGTGGTTAAGGAGGAGGAGTGTGAATTATTGGATGTGATATACATAGGAGAGAGGAAGTATTAATGGGATTAGCATCCTTGAAAGTTGATAAATCACCAGGGCCTGATGAAATGTATCCCAGGCTGTCAAATGAAGTGAGAGAGGAAATAGCAGAGGATCTGACCATCATTTTCCAGTCCTCACTGGATGCAGGTGTAGTGCCAGAGGATTGGTGAACTGTTCACATTGTATCTCTTTAAAATGGAGCAAGAGATAGACCAAACAATTGCAGGCCAGTCCGTGTAACCTCAGTAGTGGGAAAATGATTGTAATCTATTCTGTGAGACAGGATAAACTGTCACTTAGAAAGGCTCAGGTCAATCAAGGACAGTCAGCATGGATTTGATAAGAGAAGATATTGTTTGACCAACTTGATTGAATTTGTCGACGAAGTCGCAAGGATGATAGATGAGGGTAGTGCTGATGATATGGTCTGCATGGATTTTGGCAAGGCTTTTGACAAGTTCCCATGTGGCACACTAGTTAAAAAAATAAAATCCCATGGAATTCAGGGAACTGCAGCAAGCTGGATACAAAATTGGCTCAGTGACAGGAAACAAAGGGTGATTGTTGATTTAGAATTTTGAACATTACAGCGCAGTACAGGCCCTTCGGCCCTCGATGTTGCGCCGACCTGTGAAACCATCTGACCTACACTATTCCATTTTCATCCATATATCTATCCAATGACCACTTAAATGCCCTTAAAGTTGGCGAGTCTACTACTGTTGCAGGCAGGGCGTTCCACGACCCTACTACACTCTGAGTGAAGAAACGACATCTAACATCTGACCTACATCTATCACCCCTCAACTTAAAGCTATGTCCCCTCGTGTTTGCCATCACCATCCAAGGAAAAAGACTCCCACTATCCACCCCATATAAACCTCTGATTATCTTATTTGTCTCTATTAAGTCACCTCTCCTCCTCCTTCTCTCCAACGAAAACAACCTCAAGTCCCTCGGCCTTTCCTCGTAAGACCTTCCCTCCATACCAGGCAACATCCTAGTAAATCTCCTCTGCACCCTTTCCAAAGCTTCCACATCCTTCCTATAATGCGGTGACCAGAACTGCACGCAATACTCCAGGTGCGGTCTCACCAGAGTTTTGTACAGCTGCAGCATGACCTCGTGGATCCGAAACTGGAACCCCCTACTAATAAAACCTAATACACCATATGCCTTCTTAACAGCCCTATTAACCTGGGTAGCAACCTTCAGGGATTTATGTACCTGGACACCAAGATCTCTCTGTGCATCGTCACTACCAAGAATCTTCCCATTAGCCCAGTACTCTGCATTGCTGTTACTCCTTCCAAAGTGAATCACCTCACACTTTTCCGCATTAAACTCCATTTGCCATCTCTCAGCCCAGCTCTGCAGCCTATCTATGTCCCCCTGTACCCTACAACATCCTTCGGCACTATCCACAACTCCACCGACCTTAGTGTCATCCGCAAATTTACTAACTAACCCTTCTACGCCCTGTTCCAGGTCATTTATAAAAATGACAAACAGCAGTAGCCCCAAAACAGATCCTTGCGCTAGACCACTAGTAACTAAACACCAGGATGAACATTTGCCATCAACCACCACCCTCTGTCTTCTTTCAGCTAGCCAATTTCTGATCCAAAGCTCTAAATCACCTTCAACCCCATACTTCCGTATTTTCTGCAATAGCCTACCGTGGGGAACCTTATCAAACGCCTTACTGAAATCCATATACACCACATCCACTGCTTTACCGTCATACACCTGTTTGGTCACCTTCTCGAAAAACTCAATAAGGTTTGTGAGGCACGACCAACCCTTCACAAAACCGTGCTGACTATCGCTAATGAACTTATTCTTTTCAAGATGATTATAAATCCTGTCTCTTGTAACCTTTTCCAACATTTTACCCACAACCGAAGTAAGGCTCACAGGTCTATAATTACCAGGGCTGTCTCTACTCCCCTTCTTGAACAAGGGGACAACATTTGCTATCCTCCAGTCTTCCGGCACTATTCCTGTCGACAATGACGACATAAAGATCAAGGACAAAGGCTCTGCAATCTCCTCCCTAGCTTCCCAGAGAATACTAGGATCTCCTTGATGGGTGTTTTACTGACTTGAGGTCTGTTTCAAGTGGCTTTCCACAGGGCTCATTTCTGGATCACCTGCTTTTTGTAGCATATATTAACGATTTGAACGTAAATGTAGGGGCATGATCAAGATGTGTGCAGATGGCACACAAATTAGCCATGTGGTAGATAGCGAGGAGGATAGCTGTATGCTGCAGGAAGATATTGATGGCAGAAAAGTGTCAAATGGAATTCAACCGGTTAAGTATGAGATGATGTAATTGAGGAGGTCAAACAAGGCAAATGGATAGACGATTAATAGGAAAATACTGAGAAGCGTAGAAGATGTGAGGGACCTTGGAGTCAATGTCCACTGATGTCCTGAAGGTAGCAGGTCAGGTCGATAGGTGGTTAAGAAGGCATATGGAATCCTTTCCTTTATTAGCTGAGGTATAGAATACAAGAGCAGGGAGGTTATGCTGGAACTGTATAAATCATTGGTTAGGTCACAACCTGAGTACTGTGTGCAGTTCTGGTCACCTGATTACACAAAGGATGGAATTGCACTCGAGAGGGTACAGAGGAGATTTACATGGATGTTTGCCAGGACTGGAAAAATGCAGCTATGAAGCAAGATTAGATAGGCTGGGGTTGTTCTACCTGGAACAGAGAAGGCTGTAGGGAGATCTGATTGAAATGGACATAATTTTGAGGGGCTTGGATAGAGTGGAGGTGACGACTCTATTCACCTTAGCAGAGAGATCAGTGACTAGGGGGCAGTGACTTAAAGTGCTCGGTAGAAGGATTAACTTGGAGTTGAGGAGAAACCTGTCCACCCAAAAATACAAAATTGGCTCAGTGGCAGGAAACAAAGGGTCATTGTTATAATAAAAGCAAAATTCTGTGGAAGCTGGAAATCTAAAGTAAGAACAATAAATTCTGGAAATACTCGGCAGGTCTGGCAACATCTGTGGAGGAAGAAGCAGAGTTAAGTTTTCAGATCAGTGATGAAGGGTCACGGACCTGTCACATTAACTCTGCTTCTCTCTCCACAGATGCTGCCAGACCTGCTGAGTATTTCCAGCATTTCTTGTTTTTATTAAAGGGTAGTTGTTGACAGGTATTTTACTGACCGGAGGACTGTTTACAGTGGCGTTCCACAGGGTTCAGTATTGCATCCCCTGTTTATAGTGAGGGTCTAGAACTTACTGCCTGAAAGGATAGTTTAAGCAGAATCCCTCCACTCAGTGAAAAGGAAACTGGATGTTCACCTCAACTGTCATTATCTGCAGGGCTGTGGATCAAATGCTGGAAGGTGGGATTAGAATAGGTGGATCATTTTTCGGCCGGTACAGACACAATGGGCCAAGTGGCCTCTTTCTGTATCTTAAACTTTCTATGATTCTATTACATGAAACACTCACAGTTACGTCCTCAACGAACTTGATCAAGATTATCAAGAAAGATATTTCATTAACCTTTCCCTGCTGCTTGTCATGTAATAACCGTTGTATTACAAGCAAGATATATTTTTGTGCTGGGTATTGACCTCTAGAAGTTTCCAACCACCAACATTAGACTGATACTTACAGGGTTTACCGAACCTCTCCTTTTTAAACAGGGTGTAACATTTACAATCCTCCAGACTTCTGGCATCACTCCCCTATCCATGGAGGACTGAAAGATTTTGTGCAGTGCCTCTGTCATTTCCACCATTTCTTCCCTCAGTAACTCTCATAATTCCCATCCAGACTGGATAAATGTTCTACTTTATTGTGGTGCAAAAAGTGTTGCATTGAAAGGGGCTAACTGAACCAGTTTGTTCAGTGACTGTAATTAATGCCAGTCTCCATGGACCCTAATGGTGTCACTGGAGGGTTTCCCTCTTCTATTAATACAGGACTCCTTTCAATGTGTTTTCCGAAAGGGAGCATCAGCTCCGGCACTCAAAGGGATCCGTGGTTGCAGAGAGATGGTGAGGAGATATCAGAATCTGAACAATAGATTGGAATGTTACAACAATGGGTCAGAATAGGAGAACAATAGATTGGAATGTTACAGCAATGGGTCAGAATCTGAGAACAATAGATTGGGATGTTACAACAAGTGACAGGAGTGTATCCTATTGGTTTGACTATCTTACTGCGGAATATTATTGGATAACATTATAATTGCGGATCGCTTATGCTCTGAAGATGATTTAATTTATTTCCTATCCCATCCTCGCTACTATTGGTGTCCCTCGTAAGTCTCTGTATCCAACTATTAGATTCATAAACCATATTTCACTGACTTAGTGTTCTTGTCATTTAAATCGTGAGAAGACTGAAACCATTGTCTTCAGTTTCTGTCACAAACTCCATTCCCTGTCCATGATCTACATCCACCTCGCTGGCCATTGTCTGAGGCTGAACCAGGAAGTTTACAACCTCTGGTATCGATTTAATGCTGAGCTGACTTCATCCCCATATTCGCTCCATCCCCAGTCCGGCCAATTGTTATGGCCAGGTGAGGAGGGGTCAGAGTGGCTCTTCTTTATTTGACTGCAACAGTGTTTGTCCTTGATAAACAGTGAACATGCTTAACGTCTCAGTGAGTGTTCTACATCTTACCTTTGGTATGATGGTGAAGGAACTGATTGGACAGGTTCTCTTGAGTTTAAACATGAAAGAGGTGAGTTTATTATAGTTAACAATATAAACCCGATCTAAATAAAATCATTAAAAAAACACAACACACAGTTACACACACAGTCACACGAGAATCACACACACAAACAAATAGATTAGAGTGAGAAGTAAATTTGTGGTTGGATTTGAGTCCAGAATAAATTTTAAAAAAAAACTCATTCTGTGATGTTGGGCGATTCCGTGGTCTTCCAGCTGAAGTTATATTCTTGACGTCTTTTGCTTGTCGAAGTGAGGTTTGTGGCTGGTCCACATTGCTCAGGGTTTTCTTTGAGGCAGACTTGTAGGCGGCTTTCTTCCCCTGGTTACCCTGTCTGTAGCAATCTGTAGGCTTGAGGGGCCCACAGTCGCATGTGGTTTTCAAACATGTGATGTTAGGTGGAGAGAGAGACGGAGAGAGAGAGGTGGGTGGGGGTGGTGGGTGGTCACAGCCCTTCTGCTTCTGCACAGTTTGAATCACTGGCTTGTCTGTCTTTGTCCAGGGGAAACTCCCAGCTTTCGCAGAGATGGACAGAAGGCCTCATGACTGCCTCAGTGCATTCTCTGGACCCTTCTAATGATAGAAGTTAGAAAATTCTATCTCCCGAGGGTTCAGGATGCCAGTATTTATACTTGGAGGAGTTTGCTCTTTGAAATTCAATGTGTCAGTGTAGCCTTGTATGCCGTGTTAATGAATGTAATCTTCGGTAATTCAATCACTAGAGCAAGCCAATGATATAGATCCAGGCTCATCAGACATGTGTCTCCTGTCGTAGGCCTTGGAATGTGAAAAGATGTTTCAGATGCCAATTGCGGTGGCCATCTTGGCTGCTAGCTTTTTCAAGGTTAACTGTTGGATGTTTTCTATTAAAAGTTTAGTGTAAGTTTCCAATCGATGAATTAAAATTCCTCATTTGGCATATTGTGTTATCTTGACACCGCCACAGCTCATGGAAAGAAATGTGATAATAGGAACATTTCATTACAGAATTGTGGGAAGAAGACGAAAGAAATACACATTCATTCTCAATAATCACTTCTCAAATTCACACATTAATCTGAGAATTACTGCAGCTGACATTGTCTGTTACAGCTGTACTGATTTAATTTTTTTGGCGTTTTGTCTGGGATAGTTATGTGTCGGGTTCGACCCTGGACAATGCATCACCAATTGCTTGTTTTCCTTTTCTCTCCTCTAATGAAGTTTTAACTATTCAGGTATTATGCACCTTGATAATCTTTCTCCCTAAACCGACAGTGTGTAATAAATTGTTTTTTTAGACCATGTGAGGTGTCTGAGATTTCCTCTGGGCCTTTGTTCTTGCTGAGTTCGGCTTTGAAATTGTTGGGTTTGATTAGCTTTGGGTTTGGGACCTGATCATTGGGTTCTTCAGTGGGTAGATCTACACTGACTTTACTTTTAGCTTTCTGGTGAGGTACACAAGTGCTGTTTACTTTAGGGTATTTTCCATTCACTTTTCCCTTAACTATGGGAAGGAATATTTTTTTTTATCTACCCTATGTCTTTTACGACATTACTGCTAGGAGGTGTCTGTCCAGCTTTCACTGCACTCTCCAGCGGCACTTCGACTAGGTGAGCCATCTCCCTCACCATTGACATGCCTTTTTGGGACCTTTCCTTGTCCTTGCACGTTTCTGTAAATGCTGTTAGCAGCCTTTTTAGGGTGCATCTTTGACCTGCATTTAATGAGGAGAGTGCGTGGTCCAATTTATCTAACATTTCAGGGTTGGCAAATCGGAGAGTGGGGGCTTCCAGTTGGGAATTCTCCTGGCCATCCTCTAACCTGTCCTCACTGTCCTTTTCAATCCTCCCTTCCTGACTGTCTGACAGATCTGTACTTGTCTGTCCCCTCCACAGCATTTACTTTTTTTCCTTTGGTCTGGGATGTCAATTCAATAATTTACCTGACTATTCCTTTTGCCACTCGATATGGACCACTGAACTGGGCTTTAAGGGGTTCGCCGTGCATTGGGACTATTAACAATACATGGTTTCTGGGATGACATGTTCTAGACTTGGCATTTCTGTCTGCTTACCTTTTCATAGCTGCCTGTGAGATCTTTTGCTGTTACTGAGCCATTGCACAGCCTCTCGTGAGCCGCTCCCAGAGCACGGAAATGTGGTCTAACATGGAAGACTCATCCCTGTGTCCCAAAAACGTCTTCTTGATTAATTTAAGAGGACCACTCACCTCGTATCCATAAACTAATTCAAAGAGACTAAAGCCAGTGGAATCATTAGATAAGTCTCGGTAACCAACAGGAGAAATCCCATCCCTTTGTCCCAGTCATGGGGTTGCTCATTGCAGTATGTCCTGATCATTGTCTTTAGGGTCTGGTGGTACTGCTCCAAAGCCCCTTGTGACTGTGGATGGTAGGCTGAGGACTTTATTTATTTACTTATTTTATTTATTTAGAGATGCAGCACTGAAATAGGCCCTTCAGCCCACCGAGTCTGTGCCAACCATCAACCACTCATTTATACTAATCTTACATTAATCCCATATTCCTACCACATCCCCACCATACCTCAACTCCCCTACCACCAACCTATACTAGGGCCCTATCAACCTGCAAGTCTTTGGCTGTGGGAGGAAACCGGAGCACCTGGTGAAAACTCACGTGGTCATAGGGAGAACTCGCAAACTTCGCACAGGCAGTACACAGAATCGAACCCGGGTCGCTGGAGCTGTGAGGCTGCGGTGCTCCAGATTACCCATGACCTTTTCAAAAATACTGGACATAAAATGTGTGCCCTGATCCGACTGGATCTCAGCAGGAAGTCCATATAGGGTAAAGAATTGAGTTAGCCCCTTCACCACTTCCTTGGCAGAGATAGTTCTTCGGGCGAATGGCCTCTGGGAATCGGGTCACCACATCCATAATGGTGAGAAGATACTGGTAGTCCCGTTATATTTTCAGCAGGGGCCCCACACAATCTACCAGCATTCTGCTGAAGGGTTCTCACAACCTGGCACGTGAGACCAATTTTACAGAAATCCACCACATCTTTGTGGAATTGTGGCCAGTCAAAATGCTGTCTTCTGCGGTCTTCGATTTTTCATATACTGACATGTCCATCCATTAGAAGTTCGTGGGCCATTGTTAATATTTCTTTAAGGGACTTCAGCGGCACCACTATCTGGTGAACATCTGTCCACTCTTCATCCGCTGTTCTGTGAGGAGGTCTCCACTTCCTCATTAGCTCCTCATTCTTTAAATAGTAACAGTCTGCAACTCCCTCTGCTTCAGTTTTGGTTTGGACAGTCTGTGCTATTTTTTAACACTGGGTCAGGTTGTGGAGCCACAAAAAAGGAAGAACTGTTTAACACATCCTTTGGGTCCTCTAACTTCCCAACGAAGGTTTCAGACAACCAGACAGTAGGGTCATCCGTCTGCAGTGTCAGTTCAGGGGACTGTTTGGCCGTGGACCGAGTCACCACACAATCAGGGATTTCTGCTGTAACTACTCTGTCTCCCGGACCTCTTTTGATCTCTCTCGAACTACTGGGGAAGCTGCCACCTTTTCCTCTGTCAGATCATTACCCAGGAGCAGTTCGACCCATCAATCAGTAAACTAGGGACAATCCGCATGGTAAAGGGTCATGAAACAGGGTCAAACTCTAAGTGCACCGGATATAAGTGTATGGACATATACTGTCTTCCGATACCATTCACTAACGCTCTAGCATTCACTGCACTTTCTTTTTCCCAGCAGAAGGGATTGGCTGGCCCCTGCATCCTTGAGTATGACTATTGGTTTACTTCCCTCATTCAAGGCGTATGGTTTCACTTTTCCTTAGGATACAAATTGCTGGTAGCTCTCAAGGATTTTGTTTATTTTTCCCGCCCTCTCTGTGGTAGGTTTACTGGGTCTGACTGCCGCAGTTGGAGGCACAGCATGATCTGTTGTGATTTCCATAGGGCCCTTTTTCCTGCTATGATCTGGTGGACCCTGATTAATCCTCTAGGTTTTCCCCGTCACTTGCATCATTCAGCTCGATGGCAACCTACCTTATTACACTGGAAACACACAGGTCTTCGGCCGTTTCTCCTGCTCTCAGTACCATCCTATTTGACCTGAGGATGGACCCCCGTGTGTCCAGCCTTTCCTCCTTGCCCTTGGCTGTTGGGGTTTCTATAACCCCCCCCCCCCCCCCACCTTTTATTCTCGGGTCTTTGTGGTGACCAGGGAAGTGTTTCCCTTTGGGGTTACGGCCTTGTGTACAAGGGAAAATTCATCACCAGAATTGCAACTTGTCCAGCTCTTTGAACCCTTTGTTCCTCTTTGTGGGTTTTAATGGGAGGGGGAGCGAGTTTGTGAACTCCTTGAGATGGATCACCACTCTGAGGTTTCGATATGTGGGCTGTAATATGAGTGTTTGTATCCACTGGTCAAAAGTAAACACAAAAACTGACTTTAAATATTCTTTAGCTACCTAAAAATGAAACATTTGGCGAAGACAAATGTGGGTCCAATACAGGCAGTGTCAGGGGAATGTGCAATGGTGAATAGAGAAATGGCAGTAAAACTAAATGATTACTTTGTGTCTGCCCTCATTGAGGAAGATACAAGGAAATTTCCAGAATTAGAGATCCAAGGAATTAGGGAGATTGAGGAAGTGAAGGAAATTAATATTAGTAAGAATGTTGTTTTGGAGAAATTAATGGGGCTGAAGTTTGATAAGGCGCCAGGATCTGATATTCTGCATTCCAGGGTGTGGGAAGAGATAGCTATGGAGATGGTGGCTGCATTGGTGATCATCTTCAAAAATTCTATAGATTCTGGACCGATTTCTGCTGATTGGAAGGTAGCAAATGTCACCCCACTATTTAAGAAGGGAGGGAGGGAAGCTCATGGTGAAGGGGGTAACATGTTGGCATGGATAAAAGATTGGTTAGCTAACAGAAAACAGGCAGTTGGCATTAATGGGTCACTTTCTGGTTGGCAAGATGTAACGAGTGGTGCGCCACAGGGATCAGTGCTGGGACCTCAACTTTTTACAATTTATGTAAATGACTTGGATGAAGAGACCGAAGGCATGGTTGCTAAATTTGCTGATGACACAAAGATGAGTAAGAAAGTAACACGTGACGGGGACATAAGGAGGCTGCAAATGAATATAGATAGGTTAAGTGAGTGCGTAAAGACCTGGGAAATGGAGTATAATGTGGGTAAATGGGAAATTGTCCATATAAAAAAAGAAGCATAGTATCTATTGGTGAGAGATTGCAGAGCTCTGAGATGCAGAGGGATCTGGGTGTCCGTGTGCATGAACCACAAAAGGTTAGTACGCATGTTCAGTAAGTAATTAGGAAAGCTAATAGAATGTTATCATTTATCGCAAGGGTAATTGAATACAAAAGTAAGGATGCTATGCTTCAGCTACAGAGGGCATTTTTGAGACCACATCTGGAGTACTGTGTACATTACTGGTCTCCTTATTTAAGGAAGGACGTAAATGCATTGGAAGCAATTCAGAAAAGGTTTACCAGACTAATACCTGGAATGGGTGGGCTGTCTTATGAGGGAATATTGGACAGGCTCGGCTTATATCCACTGGAATTTAGAAGGGTAAGTGGCGAATTGATTTGAACATCTAAGATCATGAGCAGTCTTGACAGGTTGCATGTGGAAAGATGTGTGTATCTTGGTGTATCTAGAATTAGGGGTCACTATTTAAAAATGAGGGCCCGCCCATTTAAAACAGAGATGAGGAGAATTTTTTTTTCTCTGAGGGTTGTGAGCCTTTGGAATTCTCTTCCTCAAAAGGCAGTGGAAGAGAGACTTTACGTACGTGCAAGGCAGAGATAGATAGATTCTTGATAAGCAAGGGGGTGAAAGATTATCGAGGGTAGGTGGTAATGTAGAGTTGAAGTTTCAATCAGATTGGTCATGATCTTACTGAATGGCAGAGCAGCCTTGAGGGGCCGAGTGGCCTGCACCTGCTCCTAATTCATATGTTCATATGTTTGTATGCTCTGTCTTCGAACTTGGGCATTTCAGTGTTCCAGCAGTGAAAGCCACAATAAAACCTTCATTGACATTTTAAGTTTTTCTCAGGATCAATTGTTTTCCCTACTTCCAATTTCTCATTTGTTGTTGGTTTACGATCACTAGAACCTCCAGATTTCTGTGACAGCCAGGTGAGGAGGGGTCCCAGGCTCCCCTCTTGTCTTATATCTTATTTCACCACAACAGAGTTTATTCCTTTTTAGCAGTGGACGTGCTGACCACCTCAGTGAGTGTTTTACCTTTTATCTTTGTTGTGATCGTGAAAGAGCCAATAGGACAGGTTTTCTTGAGTTTAAACATGAGATGAGTTTATTATACTTAACAATCTAAGCTGTATCTAAATAAAATAATAAAAATATACGCAACACATTCACGCACACACTCACACGAGAATCACACACAAATAAATTCGAGTGAGAAATAAATTTGTGATGGATTAGTGTCCAGAATAAATAAATTTTAAAGAAAAACATCTGTGAAGTTGGATAAATCTCTGGTCTGCATTTTCCCACCTTTAGTTATGCGTTTTATGTCATCTGCAAGAGTTGAAATTATGTTTTGTTTTACGTATTCGTTTGTGTCATTTATATATCTATCTATATGCCAGGAACAGCACTGGTTCGAATACCAAAACCTGCGAAACAGCACTGCATACTCCCCCTCCCCCAGTCTGAACAATGTCTGTTCACCACTTCTCTCTGCTTTCTGTCCCTGAGTCAGTATCATATCCACACTGTCACTGTCACATTAGTCCATATGTTCCATTTTTCATAACAAGTCTATGTAATGGCATTTGATCACCGGCCTTTTGAAAGTCTGTACACATAACACAAAACATGTTGTCCTCATCAACAGTCACTGTTATGTCATCAACGAACTTGATTAAGATTAACAGACATGATTTTCCATTAAACTATCCGTGCTGTTTGTCATTTATTATCCCATGTTTTCACAAGAAAGATATATTTCTGTGCTGGGTTCCGGCCTCTTGTAATTTCCAACCACCGACATTAGACTGACTGGTCAGTAGTTACAGGATTTATCTAATCTCTTTTTGTAACAGGGAGTAACATTTACAGCCCTCCAGTCCTCTGTCATGACTCCCATATCCAAGGAGGATTGGAAGATTCTGACCAGTGCCTCTTCTATTTCCACCATTCCTTCCCTCAGCAACCGTCTCCATTGATTTATCAAAGAACTGCATAAAGTTCAGCTTTCCTAATCTGTCTATTGAATGACACTTGATCAAACACATTTTGAAAGTCTATAAATATAACTTAAATCACACCACCCTCATCAACCCTCTCCATTGTTTCATCAAAGAACTCCATCAAGTTTAACTCACCACCACCTCTCTCCACTCCTCCACTGTTGTTTAATTATCAAACCGCTTATCTGATATCCAGTACTGGATGAGCAGAAATATCCTCCAATTAAATATTGGGAAGATTGAAGCCATTGTTTTCACTGCCCACTCCAACTCTGTTCCCTTGCTATTGATTCCATCCCACTCCCTGGTAACCGTCTCAGATTCAGACAGTCTGTTTGCAACCTTGGTGTCATATTCGGGACAACATTAATAGGCACATGGACAAATGTGGGTTAATTAAGGAAAATCAGCATGGATTTGTTAAGGGAAAATGGTGTTTAACAAACTTACTGGCGTTTTTTGAAGAGGTAAAAAGGAAGCCTGATGAGGGCAATGCTGTGATGTGGTGTAAATGGAATTCCAAAAAGCATTTGATAAAGTGTCACACAACAGACTTGTGAGCAAAGGTACAGCTAATCAAATGAAAAGGACAGTAGCAACATGAAATTAAACTGGTTGAGTGACAGGAAACAGAGATTAGTGATTAATGGATGCTTTTCGGGCTGGAGAAAAGTTTGTAGTGGAATCAAAACAAAATACTGCAGATGCTGGAAATCTGAAATAGAATCAGAAAGTGCTGGAAATACTTAGCAGTGTCTGTGGAGAGAGAAACAGAGTTAATGTTGCAGGCTTGTGAGCTTTCATCAGAATTGGCTTAGGTTAGAAATGTAATAGGTTTTATGCAAGTGAAGCGGGAGTGGAGGGTGTAAACACAAGGACACAAATGTAGTCATGAGAGCGGGGGTGGGGGATGGAGTGTGTTGAAATGACAAGCGAGCGGAAGCTCGGGGTCATGCTTTTGGACTGAGCGGAGGTGTTCCACAAAGCGGTCACCCAATCTTCGTTTGACCTGCTGTGGTGTTCCAGTGAACATCAATGCCAGCTCGAGGAACAGCACCTCATTGTCCATTCTACAGACTTCTGGAGTAAACATTGAGTTCAATAATTTCAGAGAATGACTGGTCCATTTTTATTATTATTTTGTTTCATCAGTTTTTTTTTACCATGTGCCAGACTTAAACTGGGATTTTTATGTTGGTGCTTTTAGCTCGGGCTGTTCATTATTCTGTCATTTAACACCTGCTCTGCACTAATGCTTTGTTTTTCACCACACCATGAGCACACTCTCTTTGCCTTTGCCCCACGACCTCCTGGTCAGTTACTCTCTCTGACCCTCTGTTCTATAAACACCCCTTTTGCTCCATTTTGCCCCATCCCTGCTTTATCTGCTTCAAACTTGATATTTCTAACCTTTTCCAGTTCTGATGAAAGAACACAGACCTGAAACATTAACTCTGCTTCTCTCTCTACTCAGATGCTGCCAGACCTGTTGTGTATTTCCAGCACGTTAAGTTTTTTTATTTAAGATTTGTGGTGGAGGTCCCCGGGGATCAGTGTTAGGACCCTTTTTCTTCCTGACATATATTAATGACCTGGACCTTGGTGTACAGGGCACAATTTCAAAGGTTGTAGATGATGCAAAACTTGCAAACATTGTGAACTGTTAGGAGGATACTATAAAACTTAAAAAGGACACAGACAAGTTGGTGGAATGGGCAGACATGTGGCAGATGAAATTCAATGTGGAGAAATGTGAAGTGATTCATTTCGTAGGAAGGACATGGAGAGAAAATATAGAATAAAGGTTACAATTCTAAAGGGGGTTCAGGAGCAGAGGGACCTGGGTGTATATGTGCATTGGTCATTGCAGGTGGCAGGACAGGTTGAGAGAATTTTTCATTACGCCTACAGTATCCTGTTGCATGGAATACAAGAGCTAGGGGGTTGTTGTGAACTTGTATAAGACACTAGTTCGGCCTCGGCTGCAGCGTTGCGTATAGTTCTGGGCACATTAGATAACGGGAAGACATTGGAGAGTGTGAAAAAACATTCACAAGAATAGTTCCAGGGATGAAGAATACCAGTTATGAAGATAGACTGGAGAAGTTGGAGATTTGAAAAACGACTGCAAAATTATGAGATGTCTGTACACAGTTGATAGGGAAAAACTGTTCCCACACCTGAAAGGATCGAAAACGAGAGGACAAAGAATTAAAGTAATTGGTAAAAGCAGCAGAAGTGATATGAGGAAAAAATGTTCATAATGCGAGTGTTAAGGTCTGGAATGCACTGCCTGAGAGTGTGGTGTAGGCAGATTCAATCGAGGCATTCAGGAGGAAATTGGATAGCTATATGAAAAGGAAGATTGTACAGAGTTATAGGAAGAAGGCAGGAGAGTGACACTCGATGAATTGCTCTTTTGGAGAGCCAGTGCAGACACGATGGACTGAATGGCCACCTTCTGTGCTGTAACAATTCTGTGACTCTGTGGCATTCGACCACAAAATGAGTTTCCAACCTCATATTCGTGCCATCACTATGACCACCTATTCCCACCTCAATAAGATCGCCCAACCTCGCTCCTGTCTCATCTCATCTGCTGCTGAAGCTCTCATTCATGCTTTCATTACTTGGAGACTAGACTATTCAAACTAATTCTCCAACATTCTACTATCTGTAAACTCGAGGTCATCTAAAACTCTGCTGCCTGTGTGTTAACTCACAACAAGTCCCATTCCCCGATCACTGACCTACATCAGCTCACAGTCAAACAATGTCTTTATTTTAAAATTCTCAACACGTTTTCAAATCCCTCCATGGTCTCATCCCTCACTATCTCTGTAATCTCCTCCTGCCCGACAACCCTCTGATATATCTCTGCTCCTCTAATTCTGGCCTCTTGTGCATTCCTGATTTTAATTGCTCCACCATCGCTGGCCGCACCTTCAGTTGTCTCGGTCCCGAGCTCCGGAATATCCTTCCTACACAGCTCCACCTCTCCACCTCACTTCTATCCTTTCAGACACTCCTTTAAAAGTTGCCTCATTGACCAAGATTTTGGTCTCCTAACCTAATATCTCCATTTGTGGTTCAGCGTTATACTTTGTTTCATAATGCTGCTGTGAAGTACCTTTGGATAAGTTCTTGTTGAAGTTTTCCAGACATGATTTGTCATTAGCATATCCGTGCTGCTTGAAATTTATTATGCTATGTTTTTCCAACCAACGAATATTTCTGTTCTGGGTTGTGAAATTTCCCCACCACTGACATCAGATGGACTGGACACTATAGGGCTTACTCCATCTCTCCATTTGTAATCAGGGTGTAACATTTACAACCCTCCAGTCCTCTGCAACCACTCCCATATCCAAGGAGAATTGAAAGATTCTGTCATGTGCCTCTACCAGTTCCACCATTCCTTCCTTCAGCAATCCTTATACATCCCATCCCTACTGGGTAAATGTTCTACTTTATTCTGGTACAAAAGGTGTTGGATTGAAAGGGGTTAACTGAAACTGTTTGTTTAGTGACTGTAATTAATGTCAGTCTCCATGGACTCTAATTGTGTCACTGGAGGGTTTCCCTCTTCTATTAATAAGGGACTGCTTTCAATGTATTATTCCATAGTGTTAGCGGGAGCATCAGCCCCGGCACTAACCGGGATCAATAGCCCCAGAGAGAGGGAGATGATAGATCAGAATCTGAGAACAATAGATTGAAATGTTACAACAATGGATCAGAATCTGAGAACAATTGACTGGAATGTTACAACAATGGTACAGAATCTCAGAACAATAGACTGGAATGTTACAACAATGGGCAGGAGTTTCATCTGGGAGTTTGACTCTCTTTCTGCAAATTACGGTCGGTTCTCATTAGACTATCGGATTTTTCTCGCATTGAAGATTATGCAACACTTTTACTATCCTATCCTTGCTATTATCGGTGTCCCTGGTAAGTCTCTCCATCTAGCTATGAATGTTATAAACTAAGTTTAGCAACATTAATGTTCTTGTCATTTACTCTGCCCTCCTTGCTGCATTTGTTATCCCTGGCAAAACTCTATCTCCGGCTATGAGATCTACAAACCATTGCTACTTGTATTAGAGTTCATGTAAGTTACTCTACCATCTTTTCTGCTGTTGCTGCCCCTGCTAAGTCCCTATTTCCCGCTAAGTGATCTGTTAACTCTGTTTCACTGAAATAATGTTCTTTCAATTTAAATTTTGGGAAGAGTGGAGCTCGTGCCATCAGTCTCCATAGGAAATTCTGTCCATATCCTTGAACACGTTCCCCTAACTGGCTAATATCTGAGGTTCAAACAGACAGTTTGCATCCTCTGCGTTCTATGTAACCCTGAGCTGAGTTCTGACCCCTTAATCTCTCCAGGAACAAACCCTGCCGACTACCAGCTCTGTAATATCACCCGTCTGCCTCAGCTCATCTGATACATAAATCCTCATCTGTGCCCTTGTTAACACAGATAGAAACACATAGAAACACACGTAGAAAATAGGAGCAGGAATAAGCCATTCGGCCCTTCGAGCCTACCCAGCCATTCATTATGATCATGGCTGATCATCCAACTCAATGACTTGTTCCCACTTGCCCCCCATATCCTTTGATCCCTTTCATCCTAAGAGCTATATCTAACTGCTTCTTGAAAACATGCAATGTTTTGTCCTCAACTGCTTCCTGTGGTAGCTCATCACTCTCTGGGTCCAGAAATTTCGCATCTCAGCCCTGAAAGGTTTACTTCATAGCCTGAGACTATGACCCCTGGTTCTGGACTCCCCCCCCATCGGGGACATCCTTCCTGTATCTGCTTTGTCAAGTCCAGTTAGAATTTTATAGGTTCCTATGAGATCCCCCATCATTCTTCTGAACTCCAGCGAACATAATCCAAACCGACTCAATCTCTACTCATACGTCAGTCCCGCCATCCAGGGAATCAATCTGGTAAACCGACAGCAAGAACATCCTTCCTTAGATAAGGAGACCAAAGCTGCACACAATATTCCACGTGTGGCCTCACCAAAGCCCTGTATAATTGCATCCCTGCTCCTGTACTCGAATCCTCTCGCTGTGAAGGCCAACATACCATTTGCCTTCTTTACTGTCCTTTGCACCTGCATGCTTACCTTCAGTGACTGGTGTACAAGTACACCCAGCTCTCCTTGCATATTCCCCTCTCTCAGTTTATAGCCATTCAGATAATAATCTGCCTTCCTGTTTTTGCTACCAAAGTGGATAACCTCACATTTCTCCACATTCTCTTGCATCTGCCATGCATTAGCCCACTCACTCAACTTGTCCAAATCGCCCTGAAGCCTCTCTTCATCCTCCTCACAACTTACCATCCCACCCAGTTTTGTGTCTTCTGCAAATTTGGAGGTATTACATTTATTTCCCTCATCGAAATCAGTAATATATATTGTGAATAACTGGGGTCCTAGCACCGATCCCTGTGGTACCCAACTCGTCACTGCCTGCCATTCGGGAAAAAAAGACCCATTAATTCCTCCTCTCGGGTTTCCTGACTGCCAACCAATTTTCTATATATCACAATACACTAGCACCAATCTCATGCGCTTTAACTTTACACGCTAATCTCTTATGTGGGACTTTGACGAAAGCCTTCTGAAAGTCCAAATAAACCACATCCACTGGCTCCCCCTCATCAACTCTACTGGCTACATCCTCGAAGAATTCTTGTAGATTTGCCAAGCATGATTTCCGTTTCGTAAATCCATGCTGACTCTGTCCGATTCTACCACTTTTCTACAAGTGCTCTGCTCTGACATCGTTGATAATGGACTCTAGAACTTTCCCTGCTACCGACGTCAGGCTGACTGGTCTATAATTCCCTGCTTTCTCTCAACCTCCCTGGGGTTACTTTAGCTACCCTCCAATCTGTAGGAAATGTTCCAGAATCTATAGAATCTTGGAAGATGACCACCAATACATCCATTATTTCTGGGACCGCTTCCTTCAGTACTCTGGGATGTAGATTATCAGGCCCTGGGAATTTATCGGCCTTCAATACCATCAATTTCTCCAACACCATTTCTCTACTAATACAGATTTCCTTAAGTTACTCTCTCTCACTAAACCCCGTGTTCCCCAACATTTCTGATATGATATTTGCGTACTTATTTGTGAAGACAGAACCAAAGTATGCATTTAGTTGGTTAGCCATTTCTTTGTTCCCCATAATTAATTCCCCTGTTTCTGACGGTAAGGGACCTACATTTGTCTTGACCAATCTTTAAATCTATTAAATGCACTCTAGACTATTCCAATTATATCCTGATCACCCTCCCAGTTATAAACCTTGATAAAGCACAGCCCATCTAGAACCTGCTGCCTGTAAACTAATTCACATCAAATCTTGATCACCCATCACCCCAAATCCTGATCACCCATCACCCCTGTGCTCACTGATCTACTTTGGCTCCGGGACCGGCAGCACCTTCAATTTAATATTCTCATTCTTGTGTTTGAACCTCACCCTCAATTAGTCCCATTCCCCTGTCCATTCCCATATTCCTGCCTTCAAGTCTTTTCTTCAATTCCCATTTAAAAGAAGGCTTCTTTCCCTCTGTTTCTGTCTATGGCAGGTATTCTCAGCTCTGCAGTGTCACTGGGCCCAATGCCATGGACGTTTGGATCCATGAAATGGTATAAGCTGAGCTGCCGGTCACTTCAAGTGCTCCAGGCTGGACAGGGCTCTTGTCCATGTTCACCAAGTATGTGCTGGTAGTGTGCAGAGGGATCTGATCTCACACCAATCAGCCATTCCAGCAGCTTTGCTCTACGTCTTTGAAACGAAGTGATGCGGGTGGGGGGTGGGGGGCGGGGGGTACATTGAGCAGTGTGAGAGGTTGGTGGCGTTGAGTGTATGAGATGCCATGTGGAGGCGACTTCACTGACATTGACTAACAGTGTGAGGTCATTAAACTTCTTCTGGCACTGCTGCCAGGTCCTCGGGGCCAGACCTCTTCCATTGACCTCCCTGGCCACCTGCTCCCATTCCCTTCGGAAGACGTTCCTTAAGGGTCTCCGCCCCACCCCACAGAAACAGGGCCTCTCTCCTACGGTCACCCTCCATGACTAAGGCCTCCAGCACCACAGCTGTGAACAGCAGAGCCCTCTTTCTGTCCTTATATTCCATTTACCTCGTCTCCAATTGCAGCATTCACAGTCAGCAGCAGCAGCCTTCTGTGATTCAGTGCAGCTTCCCTTTAAGAGGGACAGACTACCTTTAAGAGCTGAATCCTGGCTGAAGCACGTGCCAGCCTCACATACAGTTAGGTCCCTGTTAAGCTTGCAGATAGACAGCAGTGCGTGTCACCCTGGGCACCACGTAGAATTCATGAAAATGAGGAGGCAGCAGGAAGCTTGTGTGTCACCTGCCTCAACAGGAACGGGCACGGGCAGATCACGAATCACAATCCCTACCCCTGAAAACTGGTACAAACGTCTCTTCCACTCTGTCTCTATTTTCCTTCCCCTCTTTCACCCTTTCTCCCTCTCTCTCTGTGTCTCTTGTTCAAATAATCAGAGATTGATGCAGCACAGAAGGAGGCTATTCGGTCCATTGTGTCAGTGCTGTCTCTTTGAAAGAGATATCTAATTAGTATCCACTGTCTCCTCTTTCCCCAGACTCCGATTGTTTTTTTTTCCTTGTCAAGTTTTTGTTAAATTCCTTTTTGAAAGATATCATTGAATCTGCTTCTACCATGATTTCAGGCAGTCAAATCCAGATCACAACCATAGAACGATAGGCCCAAATATCCATGGAAAAGTTACGGCACAGAATAAGGTTATTCAGCCCATCGTGTCTCTGCTGGCTGAAAAAAACCAGTCGCCCAATCTTATCCCATCTTCCAGCCGCTGGTCCATGGCCTTGCCAGTTACAGCACCTCAGGTGTAGGTCCAGGTACCTTTTAAAATACTTGATGGCTTCTGGCTCCATCACCGTTCCTGGCATTGAATTTCAGACACCCACCACCCTCTGGGTGAAAAGGTTTTACCTCATGTCCCCTCTGATTCGTCTACCAATCACTTTAAAACTGTGCCCCCTGGTAATTGACCTCTCTGCTAGTGGAAACAGGTCCTTTCTGGCTACTCTACCTGGGCGCCTCATAATTTTGTACCCCTTAATCAAGTCACCCCTCAGTCTCCTTTGTTCTAAAGAAAACAATCTTAGCCTATCCAATCTTTCATCATGGATGCAATTTTCCATCACTGGCAACATTCTTGAAAATATTCTCTGTACTCTCTCCAAAGCAATTATGTCCTTCCTGTAATGTGCTGACCAGAACAATACACAATACTCCAGCTGTGGCCTAACCAGTGTTTTATACAATTCCAGCATTACATCCCTACTTTTGTATTCTATATATCGGCCGGTAAAGGAAAGCATTCCATATGCCTTCTTCACCTCTCTGTCTACCTGTCCTGCCACCTTCCAGGACCTGTGGACATAAATTCCAAGGTCTCTAACTTCTTCTACCCCTTTCACTATCCTCCTGTCTGTTGTGTATTCCCTCCGTTATTTGCCCTTCCCAAATGCATTACCTCACAGTTCCCCAGATTGACTTCCATTTGCCACTTTTCCATCCACTCAACCAAACCATTTAAACCATTGATATCATTTTGGAGTCTACAGCTATCTTCTTCACTATTAACTACATGACCAACTTTTGTGTCATCAGCAAATTTTCCAATCATACCTCCCGGATTTAAGTCCAAATCATTAATATACATCACAAATTGCAATGGACCCAACACTGAGACCTGTGGAACGCCACTGGAGACCGCTTTCCATTCGCAAAAAAAACATCTGTCGACCATTACCTTTTGTTTCCTGACATTGATCCAATTTTGGATCCAACTTGACACATTCCCCTGTATCTCGTAAGCTTCTACTTTTCTGAAGAGTCTGCCACGTGGGACTTTACTAAAATCCATGTAGACCACATCCATTGCACTACCTTTATCAATCCTTCTTGCTACTTCCTCACAAAACTTAATTATGTGAGTAAGGCAAGACCTTCCATTAACAAATCCATGCTGACTATCCCAGATTAATCTTTGCCTTTCTAAGTGACAGTTTATCGTAGCTCTGAGAATTGATTCTAATAATTCGCCCACCGATATCCGACTAAAGGCCTGCTCGGGTCTGGAAATAAAACCCGACCGAACCCGACAGAACAACATCGGACCCGAGTCCGAGCCGGCCCAAGCCTGACCCGACCATATTGCACTCACTGTACTTAGCACTTTTGGAGGTAATGGAAGGAAGCTGCATCATGAGCGCGGTGACATCATAGAGGTACTCACTTGCTCACTGCGCAGACTCAGAGTCTGTTGAGTCCAGATGCACGTTTCCCTCCTTGACGTCCCAGACTCCCAGCTCAGGCAGGCTTTTCAAATTTTGTTGCTTACTTACTCTACTTCCCTTTTCCTCACAGCCGATCCAAATGTAGTACTGTGTGTGTCCGACCCAACCCGAGTCCGAAAGCCGGATCCGGAAGAGCGATCCGATCCGTCCCGAACCCGACATATGTCGTCGGTTCTTGTCCGGTTTGGGTCGGGTAGCTGGCCTTGAGCTCAGACTGAAACGCCTATAATTATTTGGCTTATCCTTGGCACCATTTTTAAACATTGGTACTACGTTCACAGACCTCCAATGGTCTGGTACCTCTCCTGTATCTAGTGAGAATCTGAAGATGATCCTCGGAGCATCTGCTATTTCCTCCCTGGCTTCCTTTAATTGCCTGGGATACAATTCATCTGGTCCTGGCGATTTATCCACTTTCAAGGATGTCAGACCCTCTAGTACTTCCTCTCTCATTGTGCTTATCATATCTAATATTTCACAGACCTCCTCTTTAACTATAATGTCTGCATCATCTCTCTCCTTTGTGAAGACAGAGACTCAGTAAGGACCCTGCCCACATCTTCTGCATCCACGCATAAACTACCTTGTACATCTCTGATATGCCCTCCCCTTTCCTTAGTTATCCTTTTATTCCTAATGTACTGATAAACCATCTTTGGGTTTTCCTTGATTCTACCTGCCAATATTTTTTGAAGTCCTCTCTTTGCTTTTCGAATTACCTTTCTTACTTCACCCCTGCACTTTCTTTACTCCTCTCGGCTTTCTAAAGTAGTGTTTGTTTGTGACTGTCATAAGCTTCCTGTATTCTGATTTATCTTACCCTGTATGTTTCCAGATAACCGGGGGCTCTAAATTTGACAACACACTGTGCAAGAAAATTCTTTTCATTTTGCCTCTAATTCTTTGCCAATTACCTTAAATCTGCATAATTTTAATGATGTTGTGAGCACAGTCCGAGCAAATACAGACCAGTTAGTTTAACATCAGTCGTAGGTCATGTTTTACAAACAATAATTGGAAAAGAAATCAACAGAAACTTGGAGGGGTTTGAGTTAATGATGGATGGCAAGCACGTATTTGTAGGAACATAAGATCAGGAGTAGACCATTCAGCCCATCGACCCTGCTCCGTCATTCAATTAGATCATGTCTGATCATCTACCACAATGTCACTTTCCCATGCTATCCCTTGATGCCATTTGTCTCCTGAAATCCATTGATTTCTGTCTTGAACATGCTCAGTGTTGATCTTCCACAGCCTCTGTGGTGGTGAATTCCAAAGATTTACCACCCTCTGAGTGAAGAAATTCTTCTTCATCTCAGTCTTAAATTGCTTACCCCTTACTCTGAGATTATGTCCCCTGGTTCAAGACTCACCACCCAGGGGTGGATCTGCATCCACCCCGTCACCCCCGTAAAAATGTTGTATGAGATCACTTCTCATTTTTTGAAACCCGGGAGAATACAGGCCCAGTTTTCTCAATCTCTTCTCATCCGACAATCCTGCCATCCCAGGGATTGCCTGCTGAACCTCAGTTTCACTACCTGCATGGCAAATATATCCTTCTTGAGACAAGGAGACCAAGACTGTACACAATACTCCGGGTGCAGTCTCACGAAAGTTGTGTACAATTGCAGCCAGACATCTTTACTCCTGTACTCAAAAACCCTTGAGATGGAAGCCAACATACCATTTGCCTTCCAAACTGATTGGTGCATCTGCACACTGGCCTTTAGTGACTCATGAACAAGGAGACCCACGTCCCTTTGGAAATCAACACTTCCCAACTTCTCACCAGTCAAAAAATATACTGTCTTTCTGTCTCTGTTTTACCAGAGTGGATCACTTGATACTTATTCATATTATATTCCAGCTGCCATATTCTTGCCCATTCTCTTCACCAGCCAAATCCGCTTGAAGCCTCCTTGCATCCTCCTCACAACTAACTTTCCCACTTAGTTTTGTATCATCGGCAAATTTGTAAATATTACATTTGGTCCCCACATCCAAATCATCTATATAGATTGTGAACAGCTGTGGCCCTAGTACTGATCCTTGTGGTATCCCCACTCGTAACAGTCTGCCATCCTAAGAATGACCCGTTTATTCCCATTCTCTCTTTTCTGCATGTTAACCAATCAATCCATGCCAGCATATTACCCCAATCACATGTGCTGTAATTTTGTTTACCAACCTCCTGTGTGGGATCTTATCAAAAGTCTTCTGTAAATCCAAATGCAAAACATCCACTGGTTCTCCTTTAGTAATGCTGCAAGTAATATCCTCAAAAAACTTCAACAGATTTGTTACACATGATACCCCTTTCATAAATCCCCTTTGACTCCGCCAATTTTATCATTATGTTCTAAGTTCTAGTTATCACATCCTTTACAATAGATTCTCAGATTTTTCCTATTACCGACGTTAAACTAACAGGTGTGTAGTTCTCATTCTCCATCTCCCACCCTTCTTAAATAGTGAGGCTACATTTGCTACTTTCCAGTCTTTAGGATCTCTCCCAGAATCTATAGACGATTGAAAGATGCCAACCAATACATCCACGATCCAGATTGCCACCAGTTGTTGGCAAAATGCTGGGACTCTATTCTAGAGGATGTGATAAATGGACAGTTGGATAATAATCTGTTTGGGCATCGTAAACATGGATTTATGAATGAGAAATCATCATTGACGAACCTGTTGGACTTTTATTAAGAACAAAGAACAAAGATAATTACAGCACAGGAACAGGCCCTTCGGCCCTCCAAGCCTGCGCCGATCCAGATCCTCTCTCTAAACATGTCGCCTATTTTCTAAGGTTCTGTATCACTTTTCTTCCTGCCCATTCATGTATCTGTCTAGATACATCTTAAAAGACGCCATCGTGCCCGCATCTACCACCTCCGCTGGCAACGCGTTCCAGGCACCCACCACCCTCTGTGTAAACAACTTACCACGTATATCCCCCCTAAACTTTTCCCCTTTCACTTTGAACTCGTGTCCTCTAGTAATTGAATCCCCCACTCTGGGAAAAAGCCTCTTGCTATCCACCCTGTCTATACCTCTCATGATTTTGTACACCTCAATCAGGTCCCCCCTCAACCTCCGTCTTTCTAATGAAAATAATCCTAATCTACTCAACCTCTCTTCATAGCTAGCGCCCTCCATACCAGGCAACATCCTGGTGAACCTCCTCTGCACCCTCTCCAAAGCATCCACATCCTTTTGGTAATGTGGCGACCAGAACTGTATGCAGTATTCCAAATGTGTCCGAACCAAAGTCCTATACAACTGTAACATGACCTGCCAACTCTTGTACTCAATACCCCGTCCGATGAAGGAAAGCATGCCGTATGCCTTCTTGACCACTCTATTTACCTGCGTTGCCACCTTCAGGGAACAGTGGACCTGAACACCCAAATCTCTCTGGACATCAATTTTCCCCAGGACTTTTCCATTTACTGTATAGTTCACTCTTGAATTGGATCTTCCAAAATTCATCACCTCGCATTTGCCCTGATTGAACTCCATCTGCCATTTCTCTGCCCAACTCTCCAATCTATCTATATTCTGCTGTATTCTCTGACAATCCCCTTCACTATCTGCTACTCCACCAATCTTAGTGTCGTCTGCAAACTTGCTAATCAGTGCACCTATACTTTCCTCCAAATCATTAATGTATATCACAAACAACAGTGGTCCCAGCACGGATCCCTGTGGAACACCACTGGTCACACGTCTCCATTTTGAGAAACTCCCTTCTACTGCTACTCTCTGTCTCCTGTTGCCCAGCCAGTTCTTTATCCATCTAGCTAGTACACCTTGGACCCCATGCGCCTTCACTTTCTCCATCAGCCTGCCATGGGGAACCTTATCAAACGCCTTACTGAAGTCCATGTATATGACAACGACAGCCCTTCCCTCATCAATCAACTTTGTCAGTTCCTCAAAGAATTCTATTAAGTTGGTAAGACATGACCTTCCCTGCACAAAACCATGTTGCCTATCACTGATAAGCCCATTTTCTTCCAAATGGGAATAGATCCTATCCCTCAGTATCTTCTCCAGCAGCTTCCCTACCACTGACGTCAGGCTCACCGGTCTATAATTACCTGGATTATCCCTGCTACCCTTCTTAAACAAGGGGACAACATTAGCAATTCTCCAGTCCTCCGGGACCTCACCCGTGTTTAAGGATGCTGCAAAGATATCTGTTAAGGCTCCAGCTATTTCCTCTCTCGCTTCCCTCAGTAACCTGGGATAGATCCCATCCGGACCTGGGGACTTGTCCACATTAATGCCCTTTAGAATACCCAACACTTCCTCCCTCCTTATGCCGACTTGACCTAGTGTAATCAAACATCTGTTCCTAACCTCAACATCCGTCATGTCCCTCTCCTCGGTGAATAGCGATGCAAAGTCCTCGTTTAGAATCTCACCCATTTTCTCTGAGTCCAAGCATAACATTCCTCCTTTGTCCTTTAGTGGGCCAATCCTTTCTCTAGTTACCCTCTTTCTCCTTATATATGAATAAAAGGCTTTGTGATTTTCTTTAACCCTGTTTGCTAAAGATATTTCATGACCCATTTTAGAACATAGAACATAGAACATAGAACATACAGCACAGAACAGGCCCTTCGGCCCACAATGTTGTGCCGATCCTTTGTCCTCTGTCAAGGACAATTTAATCTATACCCCATCATTCTCCTTTATCCATATACCTATCCAAAAGCCTTTTGAAAGTCCCTAAAGTTTCTGACTCAACAACTTCCCCGGGCAAGGCATTCCATGCCTCGACCACTCTCTGGGTAAAGAACCTTCCCCTGACATCCCCCTTATATCTCCCACCCTTCACCTTAAATTTATGACCCCTTGTAACGCTTTGCTCCACCCGGGGAAAAAGTTTCTGACTGTCTACCCTATCTATTCCCCTGATCATCTTATAAACCTCTATCATGTCACCCCTCATCCTTCTCCTTTCTAATGAGAAGAGGCCTAGAATGTTCAGCCTTTCCTCGTAAGACTTATTCTCCATTCCAGGCAACATCCTGGTAAATCTCCTCTGCACCCTCTCCAAGGCTTCCACATCCTTCCTAAAATGAGGCGACCAGAACTGCACACAGTACTCCAAATGAGGCCTTACCAAGGTCCTGTACAGCTGCATCATCACCTCACGGCTCTTAAATTCAATCCCTCTGCTAATGAACGCTAACACCCCATATGCCTTCTTCACAGCCCTATCCACTTGAGTTGCAACTTTCAATGATCTATGCACATAGACCCCAAGGTCTCTCTGCTCCTCCACATGCCCAAGAACCCTACCGTTAACCCAGTATTTTGCATTCATGTTTGTCCTTCCAAAATGGACGACCTCACACTTTTCAGGGTTAAACTCCATCTGCCACTTTTCAGCCCAGCACTGCAACCTATCCAAGTCCCTTTGCAGACGACAATAGCCCTCCTCGGTATCCACAACTCCACCAACCTTTGTATCATCTGCAAATTTACTGACCCACCCTTCGACTTCCTCATCCAAGTCGTTAATAAAAATCACAAACAGGAGAGGACCCAGAACTGATCCCTGCGGCACGCCACTGGTAACTGGGCTCCAGGCTGAGTATTTACCATCTAAGACCACTCTCTGCCTTCTATCAGTTAGCCAATTCTTAATCCAACTGGCCACATTCCCCACTATCCCATGCCTCCTGACTTTCTCCATAAGTCTACCATGGGGGACCTTATCAAATGCCTTACTAAAATCCATGTACACCACATCCACTGGTTTACCCTCATCCACTTGCTTGGTCACCTGCTCAAAGAATTCAATCAGGCTTGTGAGGCAAGACCTACCCCTCACAAAACCGTGCTGACTGTCCCGAATCAAGCAGTGTCTTTCCAGATGCTCAGAAATCCTATCCCTCAGCACCTTTTCCATCAACTTGCCTACCACCGAAGTAAGACTAACTGGCCTGTAATTCCCAGGGTTGTTCCTATTCCCTTTCTTGAACAGGGGCACAACATTTGCCACCCTCCAATCACCTGGTACCACCCCCGTCAGCAGAGAAGATGAAAAGATCATTGCCAGCGGCTCTGCAATTTCATCCCTTGCTTCCCATAACATCCTTGGATATACCCCGTCAGGCCCGGGAGACTTGTCTATCTTCAAGTTATTCAAAAACCCCAACACATCTTCCCTCCTAACGAGCACTTCCTCGAGCTTACCAGTCTGCTTCCCACCGTCCTCTTCAGTAATACACCCCTTCTCATTCGTAAATACCGAAGAGAAGTACTCATTCAAAACCTCACTTATCTCTTCCGGCTCAACACACAGTCTCCCGCTATTGTCCTTGACCGGACCTATGGTCCCCCTAGTCATCCTCATATTTCTGACATACGCGTAAAAGGCCTTGGGGTTTTCTTTTATCCTACCCGCCAAGCATTTTTCATGCCCTCTCTTAGCTCTCCTAATCCCTTTCTTCAGATCCTTCCTGGCCAACTTGTATCCCTCCAGAGCTATGCCTGTGCCCTTTTTCCTCAACTTTATATACGCATCCTTCTTCTTCCTAACAAGACTCTCAACCTCTCTTGTCAACCACGGTTCCCTCACATGACCATCCCTTCCCTGTCTGACAGGGACATGCTTATCAATGGCCCCTACTATCTGCTCCTTGAAAAAGTTCCACATTTCGACCGTGCCCTTCCCTGCCAGCATATGCTCCCAACTTATGCTCCTCAGTTCCTGCCTGACAGCATCATATCTACCCTTCCCCCAATTGTAAACCTTGCCCTGTTGCACATACCTATCCCTCTCCATTACCACAGTGAATGCTACAGAATTGTGATCACTATCTCCAAAGTGCTCGCCCACCAACAGCTCTATCACTTGCCCTGGTTCATTACCTAGTACCAAATCCAATATTGCCTCCCCTCTGGTCGGGCAGTCTACATACTGAGTCAGAAAAGCTTCCTGGACATACTGCACAAACACTACCCCATCCAAACTATTCGATCTAAAGAGTTGCCAATCAATATTTGGGAAGTTGAAATCCCCCATAATTACTACCCTGTGACTTCTGCTCCTTTCCAAAATCTGTTTCCCAATCTGCTCTTCCACCTCCCTGCTGCTATTGGGGGGCCTATAGAAAACTCCCATCAAGGTGACTGCTCCTTTCCTGTTCCTGACCTCAACCCACAGTGCCTCAGTCGGCAGATCCTCCTCGAAAATTCTTTCAGCAGTTGTTACACTATTTCTAACTAACAATGCCACCCCCCCACCTCTTTTACCACCATTCCTAATCTTATGAAAACATCTATAACCAGGTACCTCCAAAAACCATTCCTCCCCCTCACCTATCCACGTTTCAGTGATGGCCACAACATCGTAGTCCCAAGTGCCCATCCACGCCTTCAATTCACTCACCTTATTCCTGATGCTTCTTGCGTTGAAGTATACGCACTTTAACCCTTCTCCGTGCCCATCTGTCCTCTGTGACAGTGCTACCTTCCCCAATACCTCACTACACTCTTTGTCTTTCTGAGTGGACCCACTGGTCCCTGGATTACAAGTCCGGTTCCCATCCCCCTCCCAAACTAGTTTAAACCCTCCCGAACAGTACTAGCAAACCTCCCTCCCAGGATATTGGTGCCCCTCTGGTTCAGATGCAGCCCGTCCTGTTTGAACAGGTCCCATCTTCCCCAGAATGCAGTCCAATTATCCAAGAACTGGAAGCCCTCCCTCCTACACCATTCCTGCAGCCACGTGTTCAGCTGTGCTCTCTCCCTATTCCTAGCCTCACTATCACGTGGCGCCGGCAACAAACCAGAGATAACAACTCTGTCCGTCCGAGCTTTCAGCTTCCAGCCTAACTCCCTAAACTCACTTCTAACATCTGTGCCACCCTTCCTTCCTACGTCGTTGGTGCCAATGTGCACCACGACCTCTGGCTGCTCCCCCTCCCCTTTAAGGATCCTGAAGACGCGATCACAAACATCACGGACCCTGGCACCAGGGAGGCAACAAACCATCCGTGCGTCTCGCCTGCGCCCACAGAACCGCCTGTCCGTACTCCTCACCATCGAGTCCCCGATGACTAGTGCTCTCCCATTCTCCCTCCTTCCCTTCTGAGCCACAGTGCAGGACCCCGTGCCAGAGGCCCGGTCACTGCAGCCTGCCCCCGATAGGCCGTCCCCCCCAACAGTATCTAAAACTGTATACTTGTTGTTGAGGGGAACGACCACAGGAGATCCCTGCACTGACCTCTTCCCACCTCTAACTGTTACCCAGCTGCCTTTGATTTGTGGAGTAACGACCTCCGTGTAGCTTCTATCTATCAACCCCTCAGCTTCCCGAATGATCCTCAGTTCATCCAGCTCCAGCTCCAATTCCCTAACACGGTCTGATAGGAGCTGGAGACGGATGCACTTCCAGCAGGTGAAGTCGGCAGGGCCACCGGAGGTTTCCTTCACCTCGAACATTCTGCAGGAGGAGCAAGACACTACACTGGCTGCCATTTCTTTTATTCAATTACCCCTTAGTTAAGTACAACTATAGATATTAACAAAAACAGTAAATAGCTTACCTGTTCAGTCCTTTTTGGCTAGAGGAGGAGGGTAAAAAGGGTCTTATTATTAGGTTAGAGGAGGAGGATGGGCGGGAGACACTACATGTGTAGTGGCTCGGGTTTACTCAGCTCCGCACCTTTAAGGAAAATACCTACCCAGGAGTCCTCGCTGCCGACCAGCTTCCGGTTCCTCCGGCGCCAAAAGAAACTCAAAGACAAGGAAAACAGTAAGTAAAACAGTAAGTACTTACTTTTAAAACACAGCTCCTGATGCCTTCACTCACCCACCGAAGAGTCGCTACCTTCTCCTGCTGCTCCGCCCTCTTAATTCCTCGTTTCAGATTGGTCCTACATTCCCGATATTCTTTCAAAGCTTCGTCTTTCATCAGCCGCCTAGACCTTATGTATGCTTCCTTTTTCCTCTTAGCTAGTCTCACAATTTCACCTGTCATCCATGGTTCCCTAATCTTGCCATTTCTATCCCTCATTTTCACAGGAACATGTCTCTCCTGAACGCTAATCAACCTCTCTTTAAAAGCCTCCCACATATCACATGTGGATTTACCTTCAAACAGCTGCTCCCAATCTACATTCCCCAGCTCCTGCCGAATTTTGGTATAGTTGGCCTTCCCCCAATTTAGCACTCTTCCTTTAGGACCACTTTCGTCTTTGTCCATGAGTATTTTAAAGCTTACGGAATTGTGATCACTATTCCCAAAGTAGTCCCCTACTGAAACTTCAACCACCTGGCCGGGCTCATTCCCCAACACCAGGTCCAGTATGGCCCCTTCCCGAGCTGGACTATTTACATACTGCTCTAGAAAACCCTCCTGGATGCTCCTTACAAATTCTGCTCCATCTAGACCTCTAACACGAAGTGAATCCCAGTCAATGTTGGGAAAATTAAAATCTCCTATCACCACCACCCTGTTGCTCCTACATCTTTCCATAATCTGTTTACATATTTGTACCTCTATCTCACGCTCGCTGTTGGGAGGCCTGTAGTAAAGCCCCAACATTGTTACCGCACCCTTCCTATTTCTGAGTTCTGTCCATATTGCCTCACTGCTCGAGTCCTCCATAGTGCCCTCCTTCAGCACAGCTGTGATATCCTCTTTGACCAGTAATGCAACTCCACCACCCCTTTTACCTCCCTCTCTATCCCGCCTGAAGCATCGATATTCTGGGATATTTAGTTGCCAATCATGCCCTTCCCTTAGCCAAGTCTCAGTAATAGCAATAACATCATACTCCCAGGTACTAATCCAAGCCCTAAGTTCATCTGCCTTACCTACTACACTTCTTGCATTAAAACAAATGCACCTCAGACCACCAGTCCCTTTATATTCATCATCTGCTCCCTGCCTGCTCTTCCCCTTAGTCACACTGACTTCATTATCTAGTTCCTTACAGGCTTTTGTTACTACCTCCTTACTGTCAACTGACCTCAATTGGTTCCCATCCCCCTGCCACATTAGTTTAAACCCTCCCCAACAGCGTTAGCAAAAGCACCCCCAAGGACATTGGTTCCAGTCCTGCCCAGGTGTAGACCGTCCAATTTGTAATAGTCCCACCTCCCCCAGAACCGGTCCCAATGTCCCAAAAATCTGAACCCCTCCTTCCTGCACCATCTCTCAAGCCACGCATTCATCCTGACTATTCTTTCATTTTTACTCTGACTATCACGTGGCACTGGTAGCAATCCTGAGATTACTACCTCTGAGGTCCTGCTTTTTAACTTTACTCCTAACTCCCTAAACTCTGCTTGTAGGACCTCAACCCGTTTTTTACCTATATCATTGGTGCCTATGTGCACAATGACAATTGGCTGTTCACCCTCCCCCTTTAGAATGTTCTGAAGCCGATCTGAGACATCCCTGACCCGTGCACCTGGGAGGCAACATACCATTCGGGAGCCTCGCTTTCGACCACAGAACCGCCTATCTACTCCCCTTACAAGCGAATCCCCTACGACTATTGCCCTTCCACACTTTTTCCCGCCCTTCTGAACAGCAGAGCCAGCCACGGTGCCATGGACCTGGCTACTGCTGCCTTCCCCTGGTGAGCCATCTCCCTCAACAGTATCCAAAACGGTATACTTGTTTTTGAGGGAGATGACCGCAGGGGACTCCTGCGCTGCCTTCCTGCTCTTTCTCTGCCTTTTGGTCACCCATTCCCTTTCTCCCTCAGCAATCCTAATCTGCGGTGTGACCAATTCACGAAACGTGCTATCCACGACCTCCTCAGCATCGCGCATGCGGTCTAACAAGAGCTGCAGTTGGACACACTTCCTGCACGTGAAGGAGTCAGGGACATCAGCCATGTCCCTGAGCTCCCACATTGAGCAAGAGGAGCATGACACGGGTCTGAGATCTCCTGCCATTTTTAATCTTAAGCTTAACTTAGTTAAATGAAAAAGGAACGAAAAGTTTTTACCAATCACGATAAAACCAGAGAAACAGAAAAAGCCTTACCTTATAAACACCCCACCGAGTCCTTTTTTTTGGTTAGAGGAGGAGGGCGGGTGGGAGACACTACAAGTGTGGTGTCTCGGGTTCAGAAGCCGCCCAAATATATAGTGTTTTACTTACCCAGCAGCCCCCTGGCCTCCGCCGAAAACAAAAGGAAACTAAGTTTACTTTCAAACTGACCTTCCCTGCTGCTCACTCGCTCACACTCTGCTCCCGATAAAGCTGCTGCAATGAAAGGAAAGTTATTTTAAACCGCCCAAATATATAGTGTTTTACTTACCCAGCATCCCCCTGGCCTCCGCCGAAAACAAAAGGAAATTAAGTTTACTTTCAAACTGACCTTCCCAGCTGCTCACTCGCTCACACTCTGCGCCCGAAAAAGCTGCTGCAATGAAAGGAAAGTTATTTTAAACCGCCCAAATATCTCGTGTTTTACTTACCCAGCAGCCCCCTGGCCTCCGCCAAAAACAAAAGGAAACTAAGTTTACTTTCAAACTGACCTTCCCAGCTGCTCACTCACTCACACTCTGCTCCCAAAAAAGCTGCTGCAATGAGAGGAAAGTTATTTTAAATCGCCCAAATATATAGTGTTTTACTTACCCAGCAGCCCCCTGGCCTCCGAAAACAAAAGGAAACAAAGTCTACTTTCAAACTGACCTTCCCAGCTGCTCACTCGCTCACATTGAGGATGGTTACTAACAAAATTGATAAAGGGGAGTTGGTGGACGTGTTATACTTGGATTTTCAGAAGGTTTTTGATCAAGTCCCCCACAGGAGGTTGGTTAGCAACATTGAAGTGCAAGGGATAGGAGGTAAAAACTGGCATGGATTAAAGATTGGTTAACAGGCAGAAAACAGAGAGTAGGAAGAAACGGGTCATTCTCACTTTGGCAGGCTGTGACTGGTTGGGTACCGCAAGGATCAGTACTTGGGCCCCAGCTGTTAACAATATATGTCAATGATTTGGATGTGGGGACCAAATGTAGTATTTCCAATTTCGCAGATGACACAAAACTAGGTGGGAATGCATGTTGTGAGGTAGATGCAATGCGTCTTCAAGGGGATTTGGACAGACATAGTGACTGAGCAAGAACATGGCAAATGGAATGTAATATGGGCAAATATGAGCTATCCACTTTGGTAAGAGGAACAGATGTGCAGAGTATTTCTTAAATAGTGAAAAATTAGTAAGTGTAGATGTACAAACGGACCCGGGTGTCAGTAAATCACTGAAAACTAACATGCAGGTGCAGCAAGCAATTAGGAAGGCTAATGTTCTGTTAGCCTTGATCACAAGATGATTTGAGTACAGGAGTAGTGAAGTCTTACTTCATGTGTATAGAACCTTGCTTAGACCACACCTGGAATATTGTGTGCAGTTTGGGTCCCCTTACCTTAGGAAGGATATTATTGCCATAGAGGGAGTGCAATGAAGGTTCACCAGACTTGTTCCCGGGATGGCGGGACTGTTCTATGAAGAGAGATTGGGGAAACTGGGCCGGTATTCTCTAGAGTTTCAAAGAATGTGTCGTGATCTCATTGAAACGTACGAAATAATTAAAGGGATAGACAGCGTAGATGCATGTACGAAAATTCCCCTGGTTGCGGAGTCCAGAACTAATGGATACAATTTCAAAATAAGGGGGAAGCCACTTAGGACAGAGATGAGGAGAAAACTTTGACTCAGAGGTTTCTGAATCTTTGGAATTCTGCATCCCAGGCGGATGTGGAATCTCAGTCGTTGAGTATATTTAAAGTAGAGATTGACAGATTTCTAACTGCAAATGACAAAAAAGGGGAAATGGAGATAATGTGTGAAAAAGGCATTGAAGTGGATGATCAGCCATGGTCATATTGAATGGTGGAGCAGCCTCGATGGGCTGAATGGCCTACTCCTGCTCCTATGCCCCTATGTTCGGAAGCTGCTTAACTCTTTCAAACTCGAGGTCAGTTTAGTCAGGCTGCTTTCGGAGGGTTTGGAATGTTTGACGGTACACTTCTGGTACTATCTCATGTACACCCAGGAGAGCAATTTTAGTCATCTCATAATCTGATAAACTTTCATCTGGCAATAGTGAATAAATCTCATGGGATTTTCCTGTTACTTTGTTTTGGAAAAACAGTGTCCAGCTCTCTGCTGGCCATTTCGGTTGCTTTACAAGCTTTCAAAAAGTGACGAAAGATTCTGCCACATCCTCCTCATTGAACTTTGTCATGAACTGGGAGAACTTTAAGAGCTCATTACATAGTCCTGAGCTAGGGGTAGCTCCCTCACTAGCTGTGCCTTCACTGGGTGTATGGGTCTTCCTCTAGTTGTTTGAGCCGCCTTAACTCCCTTTCCTCCTTCTCCTTCTGGAACACTCTGACTTTTTCCCTTTCGTGACACTCACTCTGTTCTTTCTCGCTCTCTCTGGAATTCTAATTCTAGTCTATTCTGTTCTAGTTTTACCTTAGCTAACATTACTCTATCTGTTAGTGATTCTAACCCTGTTTGAGTCCTCAGCTTCAAGTGAAATATGGTTGGCCAAAAGTCTTAGGATTTCGGGTTTCCTACCTTTTGGACAGAGAGTAATCCCTAACTGTCCAGCTACATTACTCAACTTTTCAACAGACAGGCGTTTTGACCTGTACCGAGTTACTTAACTCTGTATGCAACTCCTTTCTTCGGAATGTAACTCCTTTAGTAAGAAAGGGAGGGAAACAAGAAACTACAGGCAAGTTAGCATCACATCTGTCTGAGGTAAAATGTTAGAAGCTATTATTAAAGACAGTGTGGCTGGCACTTAGAAAAATTCAACGTAATCAGGCAGAATCAAAATCGTTTTATGAAAAGGAAATCATGTTTAATCAATTTGTTGGAGTTCTTTGAAGAGGTAACATGTGCTGTGGAGAAAGGGGAACCGGTGGATGTACTGTACATAGATTTCCAGGATGCAATAGATAAAGTGCCACATCAAAGGTTTTGTGAAAATAAAAGCTCATGGTGAAAGGGGTAACATGTTGGCATGGATAGAAGATTGGTTAGCTAACAGAAAACAGGCAGTAGGCGTAAATGGGTCATTTTGTGGTTGGCAAGATGTAACGAGTGGTGTGCCACAGGGATCAGTGCTGGGACCTCAACTTTTTACAGTTTATATAAATGACATGGATGAAGAGACCGAAGGCATGGTTGCTAAATTTGCTGATGACACAAATATGAGTAAGAAAGTAACATGTGACGGGGACATAAGGAGGCTGTAAATGAATATAGATAGGTTAAATGTGTGCATAACGACCTGGGAAATGGAGTACAATGTGGGAAATTGGGAAATTGTCCATTTTGGCAGGAATTATACGAAAAGGAAGCATATTATCTAATGGTGAGAGATTGCAGAGCTCTGAGATGCAGAGGGATCTGGGTGTCCGTTTGCATGAATCACAAAAGGTTAGTATGCATGTTCAGAAAGTAATTAGGAAAGCTAATAGAATGTTATCGTTTACCGTAAGGGTAATTGAATACAAAAGAAGGGATGTTATGCTTCAGCTATAGAGGGCATTGGTGAGAGCACATCTGGAGTACTGTGTACATTACTGGTCTCCTTATTTAAGGAAGGATGTAAATGCATTGGAAGCAATTCAGAAAAGGTTTACCAGACTAATACCTGGAATGGGTGAGCTATCTTATGAGGGAATATTGGACAGGCTCGGCTTATATCCACTGGAATTTAGAAGGGTAAGTGGCGACTTGATTTGAACATCTGAGATCATGAGCGGTCTTGACAGGGTGCAAGTGGAAAGATGTGTGTATCAGGGTGTATCTAGAACTTGGGGTCACTATTTAAAAATGAGGGGTCGCCAATTTAAAACAGAGATGAGGAGATTTCTTTTTTTCTCTGTGGGTTGTGAGCCTTTGGAATTCCCTTCCTCAAAAGGCAGTGGAAGAGACTTTTTCAGTGCGTGTAAGGCAGAGATAGATAGATTCTTGATAAGCAAGGGGGTGAAAGATTATCGAGGGTAGGTGGCAATGTGGAGTTGAGGTTTCAATCAGATTGGTCATGATCTTACTGAATGGCAGAGCAGTCTTGAGGGACCGAGTTGCCGACACCTGCTCCTAATTCATATGTTCATATGTTCGTATGCTCTGTCTTCGAACGTGGGCATTTCAGTGTTCCAGCAGTGAAAACAACAATAAAGCCTGCATTGACATTTTAAGTTTAGTCTACTTCAACGCCAGGAGTATCCGGAATAAGGTGGGTGAACTTGCAGCTTGGGTTGGTACCTGGGATCTCGATGTAGTGGCCATTCCGGAGACATGGGTAGAGCAGGGGCAGGAATGGATGTTGCAGGTTCCGGGATTTAGATGTTTCAGTACGAACAGAGAAGATGGTAAAAGAGGGGGAGGTGTGGCATTGTTAATCAAGGAAAGTATTACAGCGGCAGAAAGGACGTTTGAGGACTCGTCTACTGAGGTAGTATGGGCCGAGGTTAGAAACAGGAGAGGAGAGGTCACCCTGTTGGGAGTCTTCTATAGACCTCCGAATAGTTCCAGAGATGTAGAGGAAAGGATAGCGAAGATGATTTTTGACAGGAGCGAGAGTGACAGGGTAGTTGTTATGGGGGAATTTAACTTTCCAAATATTGACTGGAAATACTATAGTTCGAGTACTTTAGATGGGTCAGTTTTTGTCCAGTGTGTACAGGAGGGTTTTCTGACACAGTATGTAGACAGGCCAACCAGGGGCGATGCCACATTGGATTTGGTACTGGGTAATGAACCCGGCCAGGTGTTAGATTTAGATGTAGGTGAGCACTTTGGCGATAGTGATCACAATTCGGTTAGGTTTACCTTAGCGATGGGCAGGGACAGGTATATACCGCAGGGCAAGAATTATAGCTGGGGGAAAGGAAATTATGATGCGATTAGGCAAGATTTAGGATGCGTAGGATGGGGAAGGAAACTGCAGGGGATGGGCACAATCGAAATGTGGCGCTTATTCAAGGAGCAGCTACTGCGTGTCTTTGATAAGTATGTACCTGTCAGGCAGGGAGGAAATTGTCGAGCGAGGGAGCCGTGGTTTACTAAAGAAGTTGAAGCGCTTGTCAAAAGGAAGAAGAAGGCTTATGTTAGGATGAGACGTGAAGGCTCAGTTAGGGCGCTTGAGAGTTACAAGCGAGCCAGGAAGGATCTAATGGGAGAGCTAAGAAGAGCAAGGAGAGGACACGAGAAGTCATTGGCGGATAGGATCAAAGAAAACCCTAAGGCTTTCTATAGGTATATCAGGAATAAAAGAATGACTCGAGATAGGTTAGGGCCAATCAAGGATAGTAGTGGGAAGTTGTGTGTTGAATCAGAGGAGATAGGGGAAGCGTAAAATGAATATTTTTCGTCAGTATTTACAGTAAAGAAAGAAAATGTTGTCGTGGAGAATACTGAGATTCAGACTACTAGGCTAGATGGGATTGAGGTTCACAAGGAGGAGGTGTTAGCAATTTTGGAAAGTGTGAAAATAGGTAAATTCCCTGGGCCAGATGGGATTTATCCTTGGATTCTCTGGGAAGCCAGGGAGGAGATTGCAGAGCCTTTGCCCTTGATCTTTATGTCGTCATTGTCGACAGGAATAGCGCCGGAAGACTGGAGGATAGCAAATGTTGTCCCCTTGTTCAAGAAGGGGAGTAGAGACAGCCCTGGTAATTATAGACCTGTGAGCCTTACTTCGGTTGTGGGTAAAATGTTGGAAAAGGTTATAAGAGACAGGATTTATAATCATCTTGAAAATAATAGGTTCATTAGCGATAGTCAGCACGGTTTTGTGAAGGGTAGGTCGTGCCTCACAAACCTTATTGAGTTTTTCGAGAAGGTGACCAAACAAGTGGATGAGGGTAAAGCAGTGGATGTGGTGTATATGGATTTCAGTAAGGCGCTTGATAAGGTTCCCCACGGTAGGCTATTGCAGAAAATACGGAAGTATGGGGTTGAAGGCGATTTAGAGCTTTGGATCAGACATTGGCTAGCTGAAAGAAGACAGAGGGTGGTGGCTGATGGCAAATGTTCATCCTGGAGTTCAGTTACTAGTGGTGTACCGCAAGGATCTGTTTTGGGGCCACTGCTCTTTGTCATTTTTATAAATGACCTGGAAGTGGGTGTAGAAGGGTGGGTTAGTAAATTTGCGGATGACACGAAGGTCGGTGGAGTTGTGGATAGTGCCGAAGGATGTTGTAAGGTACAGAGGGACATCGATAGGCTGCAGAGCTGGGCTGACAGATGGCAAATGGCGTTTAATGCGGAAAAGTGTGAGGTGATTCACTTTGGAAGGAGTAACAGGAATGCAGAGTACTGGGCTAATGGGAAGATTCTTGGTAGTGTAGATGAGCAGGGAGATCTTGGTGTCCAGGTACATAAATCCCTGAAAGTTGGTACCCAGGTTAATAGGGCTGTTAAGAAGGCATATGGTGTGTTAGCTTTTATTAGTCGGGGGATCGTGTTTCGGAGCCACGAGGTCATGCTGCAGCTGTACAAAACTCTGGTGAGACCGCACCTGGAGTATTGCATGCAGTTCTGGTCACCGCATTATAGGAAGGATGTGGAAGCTTTGGAAAGGGTGCAGAGGAGATTTCCTAGGATGTTGCCTGGTATGGAGGGTAGGTCTTACGAGGAAAGGCTGAGGGACTTGTGGTTGTTTTCGTTGGAGAGAAGGAGGAGGAGAGTGACTTAATAGAGACATATAAGATAATCAGAGGTTTATATGGGGTGGATAGTGAGAGTCTTTTTCCTCGGATGGTGATGGCAAACACGAGGGGACATAGCTTCAAGTTGAGGGGTGATAGATACAGGACAGATGTTAGAGGTAGTTTCTTTACTCAGAGTGTAGTAGGGGCGTGGAACGCCCTGCCTGAAACAGTAGTAGACTCGCCAACTTCAAGGGCATTTAAATGGTCATTGGATAGACATATGGATGAAAATCGAATAGTGTAGGTCAGATGATTTCACAGGTCGGCGCCACATCGAGGGCCGAAGGGCCTGTACTGCGCTGTAATGTTCTAATTCTAATTCTGAAAAAAAAAGTTTTTTCTCAGGATCAATTGTTTTCCCTACTTCCAATTTCTCATTTGTTGTTGGTTTACGATCACTAGAACCTCCAGATTTCTGTGACAGCCAGGTGAGGAGGGGTTCCAGTTTCCCCTCTTGTCTTATATCTTATTTCACCACAACAGAGTTTATTCCTTTTTAGCAGTGGACGTGCTGACCACCTCTGTGAGTTTTTTACCTTCTATCTTTATTGTGATCGTGAAAGAGCCAATAGGACAGCTTTTCTTGAGTTTAAACAAGAGATGAGTTTATTATACTTAACAATCTGAGCTGTATCTAAATAAAATAATAAAAATATACGCAACACATTCACGCACACACTCACACGAGAATCACACACAAATAAATTAGAGTGAGAAATAAATGTGCGATGGATTAGTGTCCAGAATAAATAAATTTTAAAGAAAAACGTCTGTGAAGTTGGATAATCCTCTGGTCTGCATTTTCCCACCTTTAGTTATGCGTTTCATGTCATCTGCAAGAGCTGAAATTATGTTTTTTTTTTAAGTATACGTTTGTGTCATTTATATATCTATCTATATGCCAGGAACGGCACTGGTTCTAATACTGAAACCTGCAAAACAGCACTGCATACTCCCCCTCCCCCAGTCTGAACAATGTCTGTTCACCACTTCTCTCTGTTTTCTGTCCCTGAGTCAGTATCATATCCACACTATCACTGTCACATTAGCCCATATGTCCCATTTTTCATAACAAGTCTATGAAATGTCATTTGATCACCGGCCTTTTGAAATTCTGTGCACATAACACAAAACATGTTATCCTCATCAACACTCACAGTTATGTCATCAACGAACTTGATCAGGATTATCAGACATGATTTTCCATTAAACTATCCGTGCTGTTTGTCATTTATTATCCCATGTTTTTCCAAGAAAGATATATTTTTGTGCTGGGTTCTGGCCTCTAGTAATTTCCAACCACTGACATTAGACTGACTGGTCAGTAGTTACAGGATTTATCTAATCACTCCTTTTGTAACAGGGAGTAACATTTACAGCCCTCCAGTCCTCTGTCATGACTCCCCTATCCATGGAGGATTGGAAGATTCTGACCAGAGCCTCTGCTATTTCCACCATTCCTTCCCTCAGCAACTGTCTCCATTGTTTTATCAATCACTGCATAGGGTTCAGTTTTCCGAATCAGTCTATTGAATGTAACTTGATCAAACACCTTTTGAAAGTCTATAAATATAACTTAAATCACACCACCCTCATCAACCCTCTCCATTGTGTTATCAAAGAACTCCATCATGTTTACCTCACCACCACCTCTCTCCTCTCCTCCACTGTTGTTAAATTATCCAACTGCTTATCCGACATCCAGCACTGGATGAGCAGAAATTTCCTCCAAATAATATTGTGAAGATTGAGGCCATTGTTTTCCCTGCCCAGTGCAAATCTGTTCCCTTGTTATTGATTCCATCCCTCTCCCTGGTAACAGTCTCAGATTCAGACAGTCTGTTTGCAACATTGGTGTAATATTTGGGACAACATTAATAGGCATATGGACAAATGTGGGTTAATTAAGGAAAATCAGCACGGATTTGTTAAGGGAAAATGGTGTTTAACAACCTGGCTGGAGTTTTTTGAAGAGGGAAAAAGGAAGCTTGATGAGGACAATGCTGTTGATGTGGTTTAAATGGAATTCCAAAAAGCATTTGATAAAGTGTCACACAACAGACTTGTGAGCAAAGTTATAGCTCATCGAATAATAAAGGACAGTAGCAACATGAAACTAAACTGGTTGAGTGACAGGAAACAGAGAGTAGTGACTAATGGATGCTTTTCGGGCTGGAGAAAAGTTTGTAGTGGAATCAAAACAAAATACTGCAGATGCTGGAAATCTGAAATAAAAACAGAAAGTGCTGGAAATACTCAGCAGTGTCTGTGGAGAGAGAAACAGAGTTAATGTTGCAGGCTTGTGAGCTTCCATCAGAACTGGAATAGGTTAGAAATGTAATAGGTTTTAAGCAAGTGATACGGGAGTGGAGGGTGTATAAACAAGAACAGAAATGTAGTCATGAGAGCGGGGGTGGGGGATAGAGTGTGTTGAAATGACAAGCGAATGGAAGCTCAGGGTCATGCTTTTGGACTGAGCGGAGGTGTTCCACAAAGCAGTCACCCAATCTGTGTTTGACCTGCTGTGGTGTTCCAGTAAACATCAACGCCAACTCGAGGAACAGCACCTCATTGTCCGAATAGGCACTCCACAGACTTCAAGACTGAACATTGAGTTCAATAATTTCAGAGCATGAATGGTCCATTTTTATTATTTGTTTTATCAGTTTGTTACCATGTGCCAGACTTAAACTGGGATTTTTATATTGGTGCTTTTAGCTCGGGCTGTTCATTATTATGTCATTTAACACCTGCTGTGCACTAATGCTTTGTCTTTCACCACACCATGAGGACACTCTCTTTGCTTTGCCCCATGACCTCCTGGTCAGTGAATCTCTCTGACCCTCTGTTCTATCAACACCCCTTCTGATCCAGTTTGCCCCATTCCTGCTTTATTTGCTTAAAACCTTTTACATTTCTAACCTTTTCCAGTTCTGATGAAGGGTCACTGACCTGGAACATTAACTCTGCTTTTCTCTCTACTCAGATGCTGCCAGACCTGCTGAGTATTTCCAGCACTTTTCGTTTTTTATTTAAGATTTGTAGTGGAGGTCCACAGGGATCAGTGTTTGGACCCTTTCTCTTCCTGACATATATTAATGACCTGGACCTTGGTGTACAGGGCACAATTTCAAAGTTTGTAGATGATACAAAACTTGGAAGCATTATGAACTATTAGGATGATAGTGTAAAACTTCAAAAGGACACAGACAAGTTGGTGGAATGGGCAGACAGATGAAGTTTAATGTGGGGAAATGTGAAGTGATTCATTTCGTAGGAAGGACATGGAGAGAAAATATAGAATAAAGGTTACAATTCTAAAAGGGGTTCTGGAGCAGAGGGACCTGGATGTATATGTGCATCGGTCATTGAAGGTGGCATGACAGGATCAGAGAGCAGTTAATAAAGCCTACAGTATCCTGTAGCATGGAATACAAGAGCAAGGAGGTCGTTTTGAACTTGTATAAGACACTAGTTCGGCCTCAGCTGCAGCGTTACGTCTAGTTCTGGACACATTAGATAACATGGAAACATTGGAGAGTGTGAAAAAACATTCACAAGAATGGTTCCAGAGATGACGAATATCAGTATTGAAGATAGACTGGAGAAGTTGGAACATTTTCCTTGCAGAGGAGAAGGCTGAGAGGAAATTTGAAAAAGGTCTGCAAAATTATGAGGTGTCTGGACACAGTTGATAGGGAAAAACTGTTCCCATTCCTGAAAGGATCGAAAGCGAGAGGACAAAGAATTAAAGTAATTGGTAAACGCAGCAGAAGTGACATGAGGAAAACATTTTCATACAGCGAGTGTTAAGGTCTGGAATGCACTGCCTGAGAGTGTGGTGGAGGCAGATTCAATCGAGGCATTCAGGAGGAAATTGGATAGTTATCTGAAAAGGAAGATTGGACAGAGTTACAGAGAGAAGGCAGGGGAGTAGCACTAGATAAATTGCTCTTTCGGAGAGCCAGTGCAGACACGATGGACAGAATGGCCACCTTCTGTGCTGTAACAATTCTGTGACTCTGTGGCATTCGACCACAAAATGAGTTTCCAACCTCATATTCGTGCCATCACTATGACCACCTATTCCCACCTCAATAAGATCGCCCAACTTCACTCCTGTCTCAACTCATCTGCTGCTGAAGCTCTCATTCATGTTTTCATTACCTCTAAACTAGACTATTCCAAGTCATTCTCCCACATTCTACACTCTGTAAACTTGAGGTAATCTAAAACTCTGCTGCCTGTGTCTTAACTCACAACAAGTCCCATTCCCCGATCACTGACCTACATCAGCTCACTGTCAAACAATGCCTTTATTTTAAAATTCTCAATCATATTTTCAAATCCGTCCATGGTCTCACCCCTCACTATCTCTGTAATCTCCTCCTGCCCGACAACCCTCTGAGATATCTCTACTCCACTAATTCTGGCCTCTTGTGCATTCCTGATATTAATTACTCCCCCATTGCTGGCCGCACCTTCAGTTGCCTTGGTCCCGAGCTCGGGAATATCCTCCCTACACAGCTCTACTTCTCCCCCTCACTTTTATCCTTTAAGACAGTCCTTTAAATCTTACCTCTTTGACCAAGCTTTTGGTCTCCTAACCTAATATCTACATTTGTGGTTCAGTGTTATACTTTGTTTCATAATGCTGCTGTGAAGTACCTTGCGATAAGTTCTTGTTGAAGTTTTCCAGACATGATTTGTCATTAGCATATCCGTGCTGCTTGAAATTCATTATGCTATGTTTTTCCAACCAACGAATATTTCTGTCCTGGGTTGTGAAATTTCCCCACCACTGACGTCAGATGGACTGGACAGTACAGGGTTTGCTCCATCTCTCCATTTGTAACCAGGGTGCAACATTTACAACCCTCCAGTCCTCTGTCACACTCCCATATCCAAGGAGAAATGAAAGATTCTGTCAAGTGCCTCTACTATTTCCACCATTCCTTCCCTCAGCAATCCTTATACATCCCATCCCTACTGGGTAAATGTTCTATTTTATTGTGGTACAAAAAGAGTTGGATTGAAAGGGGTTAACTGAACCTGTTTGTTCAGTGACTGTAATTAATGCCATTCTCCATGGACTCTAATTGTGTCAATGGAGGGTTTCCCGCTGCTATTAATAAGGGACTGCTTTCAATGCGTTATCACATAGTGTTAGCGGGAGCATCAGACCTGGCACTAACAGGGATCAGCAGCTCCAGAGAGAGGGAGAGGATAGATCAGAATCTGAGAGCAATAGATTGAAATGTTCCAACAATGGATCAGAATCTGAGAACAATTGACTGGAATGTTACAACAATGGGTCAGAATATGAGGACAATAGATTGGAATGTTACAACAATGGGTCAGAATATGAGGACAATAGATTGGAATGTTACAACAATGGTTCAGAATCTGAGAACAATAGACTGGAATGGGAGGAGTTTCATTTGGGAGTTTGACCGTCTTTCTGCCAATTCTGATCGGATCCCATTAGAGTATCGGATCTATCTCGCATTGAAGATTATGCAACACATTTACTATCCCATCCTTGCTATTATCAGTGTCCCTGGTAAGTCTCTCTATCTAGCTATGAATGTTATAAACCAAGTTTAGCAACATTACTGTTCTTGTCATTTACTCTGCCCTCCTTGTTACTTTTGTTATCCCTGGCAAAACTCTATCTCCAGCTATGAGCTCTATAAACCATTGCTACTTGTATTCGAGTTCATGTAATTTACTCTACCGTGTTTTCTGCTGTTGCTTCCCCTGCTAAGTCCCTATTTCCCGCGATGTGATCTGTAAACCGCGTTTCACTGAAATAATGTTATTACAATTTTAATTTTGGGAAGAGTGGAGCTCGTGCAATCGGTCTCCTTCAGAAATTCTGTCCATATCCATGAACCACGTACCCCTAACTGGCTAATGTCTGAGGTTGAACCAGACAGTTTGCATCCTCTGCGTTCTATTTAACCCTGTGCTGAGTTCTGACCCCTTATTCTCTCCATCACCTGCCCTGCCTATTACCAGCTCTGTAATATCATCCGTCTGCCTCAGCTCATCTGCTACATAAACCCTCATCTGTGCCCTTGTTAACATAGAAACATATAAAATAGGAGCAGGAGTAGGCCATTCGGCCCTTCGAGCCTACCCCGCCATTCATTATGATCATGGCTGATCGTCCAACTCAGCAACCTGTTTCCGCTTTTCCCCCCATATCCTTTGATCTCTTTCATCCTAAGAGCTATATCTAGCTCCTTCTTGAAAACATGCAATGTTTTGGCCTCAACTGCTTCCTGTGGCAGCGAATTCCACTGACTCATCACTCTCTGGGTGTAGAGATTTCGCATCTCAGTCCTGAAAGGTTTACCCTGTATCATTAGACTATGACCACTGGTTCTGGACTCCACCACCATCGGGGACATCCTTCCTGTATCTGTGCTGTCAAGTCCAGTTTTTTTAGTTTTTTTTAGTTTTAGAGATACAGCACTGAAACAGGCCCTTCGGCCCACCGAGTCTGTGCCGACCATCAACCACCCATTTATACTAATCCTACACTAATCCCATATTCCTACCACATCCCCACCTGTCCCTAGGTTTCCCTACCACCTACCTATACTAGGGGCAATTTATAATGGCCAATTTACCTACCAACCTGCAAGTCTTTTTTGGCTGTGGGAGGAAACCGGAGCACCCGGAGGAAACCCACGCAGACACAGGGAGAACTTGCAAACTCCACACAGGCAGTACCCAGAATTGAACACGGGTCGCTGGAGCTGTGAGGCTGCGGTGCTAACCACTGCGCCACTGTGAATTTTATAGGTTCCTATGAGATCCCCCATCATTCTTCTGAATTACAGCGAACATAATCCTAACCGACTCAATCTCTCCTCATACGTCAGTCCCGCCATCTAGGGCATCAGTCTGGTAAACCTACAGCAAGAAGATCCTTCCTTAAATAAGGAGACCAAAACTGCACACAATATTCCAGGTGTGGCCTCACCAAGGCCCTGTATAATTGCAACAAGACATCCCTGCTCCTGTACTCGAATCAGCTCGCTGTGAAGGCCAACATACAATTTACCTTATTTACTGTCCTTTGCACCTGCATTCTTACCTTCAGTGACTGGTGTACGAGAACACCCAGCTCTCCTTGCATATTCCCCTCTCTCAGTTTATAGCCATTCAGATAAAAATCTGCCTTCCTGTTTTTGCTACCAAAGTGATTAACCTCACATTTATCCACATTGTGCTGCATCTGCCATGCATTAGCCCACTCACTCAATTTCTCAAAATCACCCTGAAGCCTCTCTGCATCCTCCTCACAACTCACCCTCCCACCCTGTTTTGTGTCATCTGCAAATTTGGAGATATTACATTTAGTTCCCTCATCGAAATCAGTAAGATATATTGTGAATAGCTGGGGTCCTATCACCAATCCCTATGGTACCCCACTAGTGACTGCCTGCCATTCGGAATAAAATACCCATTTATTCCTACTCTTGAGTTTCCTGTCTGCCAACCAATTTTCTATCTATCACAATACACTAGCACCAATCTCATGCACTTTAATTTTATACGCTAATCTGTTATGTGGGACTTTGTCGAAAGCCTTCTGAAAGTCCAAATAAACCACATCCACTGGCTGTCCCTCATCAACTCTACTAGTTACATCCTCGAAGAATTCTTGTAGATTTGTCAAGCGTGATATCCCTTTCGTAAATCCATGCTGACTCTGTCCGATTCTACCACTTTTCTACAAGTGCTCTGCTATAAAATCTTTGATAATGGACTCTAGAACTTTCCCCACTACCGACGGCAGGCTGACTGGTCTATTATTCCCTGCTTTCTCTCAACCTCCCTGAAGTTGCATTAGCTACATTCCAATCTGTAGGAAATGTTCCAGAATCTATAGAATCTTGGAAGATGACCACCAATACATCCATTATTTCTAGGATCACTTCCTTCACAACTCTGAGATGTAGATTAACAGGCCCTGGGAATTTATCGGCCTTCAATACCATCAATTTCCCCAACACCATTTCTCTACCAATACAGATTTCCTTAAGTTCCTCTCTCTCACTAAACCCCGTGTTCCCCAACATTTCTGGTATGATAATTGTGTTCTCCTTTGTGAAGACAGAACCAAAGTATGCATTTAGTTGGTTAGCCATTTCTTTGTTCCGCATAATTAATTCCCCTGTTTCTGACGGTAAGGGACCTACATTTGTCTTCACCAATCTTTAAATCTGTTAAATCCACACTTGACTATTCCAATTATATCCTGGTCACCCTCCCAGTTATAAACCTCGATAAAGCTCAGCCCATCCAGAACTCTGCTGCCTGTAAACTAATTCGCACCAAATCCTGATCACCCATCACCCCACATCCTGATCACCCATCAACCCTGTGCTCACTGATCTACATTAGCTCCGGGACCGGCAGCACCTTAAATTTAATATTTTCATTCATGTGTTTGAATCTCACCCTCAATTAGTCCCATTCCCCTGTCCATTCCCATATTCCTGCCTTCAAGTCTTTTCTTCAATTCCCATTTAAAAGAAGGCTTCTTTCCTTCTGTATCTATCTATTTCAGGTATTCTCAGCTCTGCAGTGTCACTGGGCCCAATGCCATGGAAGTGTGGATCCATAAAATGGTACGGGCTGAGCTGCCGGTCACTTTCAGTGCTGCATGCTAAACAGGGCTCTAGTCCCTGTTCACCAAGTATGTGCTGGTAGTGTGCAGAGGGATCTGATCTGACACCAATCAGCCATTCCAGCAGCTTTGCTATACGTCTTTGAAACTAAGTGATGGGGGTGTGGTACATTGAGCTGTGTGAGAGGTTGGTGATGTTGGGGGTAGGAGATGCCATGTGGTGATGAATTCACTGACATTGACCACCCGCGTGAGCTCATTAAACTTCTTCTGGCTGTGCTGCCAGGTCCTCGGGGCCAGATTCTTGCATTTGACCTCCCTGACCACCTGCTCCCATTCCCTTCGGAAGACGTTCCTTAAGGGTCTCCGCCCCACCCCACAGAAACATGGCCACTCTCCTCTGGTCAACCTCCATGACTAAGGCCTCCAACACCACATCCGTGAACAGCAGAGACCTCTCTCTGTCCTAGTATTCCATTTGCCTTGTCTCCAATTGCAGCATTCACAGTCAGCAGCAGCAGCCTCCTGTGATTCAGTAAAGCTTCCCTTTAAGAGGGACAGACTACCTTTAAGAGCTGAATCCTGGCTGAAGCACGTGCCAGCCTCACACACAGTTAGGTCCCTGTTAAGCCTGCAGACAGACAGCAGTGCGTGTCACCCTGGTCAGCACGTAGAATTCATGCAAATGAGGAGGGAAGTTTGTGTGTCACCTGCCTCAACAGGAATGGGCACGGGCAGATCACGAATCACAATCCCTACCCCTGAAAACTGGTACAAGCTTCACTTTCACTCTGTCTCTATTTTTCTTCCCTTCTTTCACCCTTTCTCCGTCTCTCTCTGTGTCTCTTGTTCATATAATCAGAGATTGATGCAGCACATAAAGAGGCTATTCGGTCAGTGCTGTCTCTTTGAAAGAGATATCTAATTAGTTCCACTCCCTTCTCTTTCCCCAGACTCCGAATGATTTTTTTCCTTGTCAAGTTTTTGTTATATTCCCTTCTGAAAGATATTATTGAATCTGCTTCCACCATGTTTTCAGGCAGTGAATTCCAGATCCTACCCACAGACAGATTGGACCAAATATCCATGGAAGGGTTAACGCTCAAAAGGAAGCTATTCAGCCCAATGTGTCTCTGCTGGCTGAAAAAACTAGCCGCCCAATCTCATCCCATCTTCCAGCCGCTGGTCCATGGCCTTGCCAGTTGCAGCACTTCAGGTGTAGATCCAGGTACCTTTTAAAATAATTGATGGTTTTTGCCTCCACCTCCGTCCTGGCAGTGAATTCCAGACACCCACCACCCTCTGGGTGAAAAGGTTTTTCCTCATGTCCCCTCTGATCCATCTACCAATCAATTAAATCTGTGCCCTCTGGTAATTAACCTACCCGCTAGGGGAAACAGGTCCTCCCTGGTTACTCTATCTGGGCCCCCTCATAATATTGTACACCTCAATCAAGTCACCCCTAAGTCTCCTCTGTTCTAAAGAAAACAATCTTAGCCTATCCAATCTTTCATCATGGATGCAATTTTCCATCACTGGTAACATTCTTGAAAATATTCTCTGTACTCTCTCCAAAGCAATTATGTCCTTCCTGTAATGTGGTGACCAGAAATGTACACAATACTCCAGCTGTGGCCTAACCAGTGTTTTATACAATTCCAGCATTACATCCCTCCTTTTGTATTCTATATATCCACCAGTAAAGGAAAGCATTCCATATGCCTTCTTCACCACTCTGTCTACCTGTCTTGCCACCTTCCGGGACCTGTGGACAAACACTCCAAGGTCTCTAACTTCTTCTACCCCTTTCAATATCCTCCTGTCTGTTGTGTATTCCTTCACTTTATTTGCCGTTCCCAACAGCATTACCTCACAGTTCCCCAGATTGACTTCCATTTGCCACTTTTCCGCCCACTCAACCAAACCAGTTAACCATTGATGTCATTCTGGAGTCCACAGCTATCCTCTTCACTATCAACTACATGACCAATTTTTGTGCCATCAGCAAATTTCCACTCATGCCTCCCACATTTAAGTCCAAAGCATTAATATACATCACAAATTGCAAGGGACCCAACACTGAGACCTGGGAACGCCACTAGACACCGCTTTCCATTCACAAGAAACATCTGTCGACCATTACCCTTTGTTTCCTGACATTGATCCAATTTTGGAAGCAACTTGCCACATTCCCCTGTATCTCATGAGCTTTCACTGTTCTGATCAGTCTGCCATGTGGGACCTTTTCAAACGCCTTACTAAAATACATGTGGACCACATCCACTGCACTACCTTTATCAATCCTTCTTGCTATTTCCTCAAAAAACTTAATTGTGTTAGTAAGACAAGACCCTCCCTTAGCAAATCCATGCTGACTATCCCTGATTAATCTTTGCCTTTGTAAGTGACAGTTTATCGTTGCTCTGAGAATTGATTCCAATAATTTGCCCACCGATGTCCAACTAAAGGCCTGCTCGGGTCTGGAAATAAAACCCGACCGATCCTGACAGAACAACATCGGACCCGAGCCTGACCCTACCATATTGCACTCACTGGACTTAGCACTTTTGGATGGAATGGAAGGAAGCTGCAGCATGAGCGTGGTGACATCATAGAAACACTCACTTTCTCACTGCGCAGACTCAGAGTCTGTGGAGTCCAGATGCACGTTTCCCTCCTTGACATCTCAGACTCTCAGCTGAGGATGACTTTTCAAACTATAATGCTTACTTTCTCAACTTCCCTTTTCCTCCCAGCCGATCAAAAGGTAGTACTGTGTGTGTCTGACCCAACCCGAGCCCGAAAGCCGGATCCGGAAGAGCGACCCGAACCCGACATATGACGTCGGGTCTCGTCGGGTTTGGGTCGGATAACAGGCCTTTAGGTCAGACTGACCAGCCTCTAATTATTTGGCCTATCCTTCGCACCATTTTTAAACACTGGCACTATGTTCACAGACCTCCAATCGTCTAATGCCTCGCCTGTATCTAGTGAGAATGTGAAGATGATCCTCAGAGTATTTGCTATTTCCCCCCTCGCTTCCTTTAACAGCCTGAGCTACGATCCATCCGGCCCTGGCGACTTATCCACGTTCAAGGATTTCAAACCCTCGAGTACTTCCTCTCTCATTATGCTGATTGTATCTAATATTTCACAATCCTCCTCGTTAACTACAATGTCTGCATCATCCGTCTCTTTTATGAAAACGGAGACATAAAATCCACTACGGACCCTGCCAACATCTTCTGCATCCACGCACAAACTACCTTTTACATCTCTGATAGGCCCTCCCCTTTCCTTAGTTATCCCTTTATTCTTAATGTACTGATAAAACAACTTTGGGTTTTCCTTGATTTTACCTGCCAATATTTTTTCATGCCCTCTCTTTGCTTTCGTTTTTTTACTTCACCCCTGCACTTTCTTTACTCCTCTCAGCTTTCTGAAGTATTATTTGTTTGTGCCTGTCATAAGTTTTCTTTTATCTGATTTATGTATGTTTCTAGATAACTGGGGGCTCTAAATTTGGCAACTCACTGTGGAAGAAAATTCTCTTCATTTTGCCTCTGGTTCTTTGCCAATTACCTTAAACCTGCATCTTCTTCATGATGATGTGAGCACAGTCCTAGCAATTACAGACCAGTTAGTTGAACATCAGTAATGTTTTACAAACAATAATTAGAGAAGAAATCAACAGAAACTTGGAGAGGTTTGAGTTAATGAAGGAAAACAATCACGTGTTTGAAGGAACATAGGAGCAGGAGTAGGCCATTCAGCCCATCGACCCTACTCCATCATTCAATTAGAATCCTTAAACACGGGTGATGTCCCGGAGCACTGGAGAATTGCTAATATTGTCCCCTTGTTTAAGAAGGGTAGCAGGGAAAATCCAGGTAATTATCGACCGGTGAGCCTGACGTCAGTGGTAGGGAAGCTGCTGGAGAAGATACTGAGAACAAAGAACAAAGAACAAAGATAATTACAGCACAGGAACAGGCCCTTCGGCCCTCCAAGCCTGCGCCGATCCAGATCCTCTCTCTAAACATGTCGCCTGTTTTCTAAGATTCTGTATCTCTTTTCTTCCTGCCCATTCATGTATCTGTCTAGATACATCTTAAAAGACTCCATCGTGCCCGCATCTACCACCTCCGCTGGCAATGCGTTCCAGGTGCCCACCACCCTCTGCGTAAAGAACTTTCCACGCATATCCCCCCTAAACTTTTCCCCTTTCACTTTGAACTCGTGTCCTCTAGTAATTGAAACCCCCACTCTGGGAAAAAGCCTCTTGCTATCCACCCTGTCTATACCTCTCATGATTTTGTACACCTCAATCAGGTCCCCCCTCAACCTCCGTCTTTCTAATGAAAATAATCCTAATCTACTCAACCTCTCTTCATAGCTAGCGCCCTCCATACCAGGCAACATCCTGGTGAACCTCCTCTGCACCCTCTCCAAAGCATCCACATCCTTTTGATAATGTGGCGACCAGAACTGTACGCAGTATTCCAAATGTGGCCGAACCAAAGTCCTATACAACTGTAACATGACCTGCCAACTCTTGTACTCAATGCCCCGTCCGATGAAGGAAAGCATGCCGTATGCCTTCTTGACCACTCTATTTACCTGCGCTGCCACCTTCAGGGAACAGTGGACCTGAACCTCTCTGGACATCAATTTTCCCCAGGACTTTTCCATTTACTGTATAGTTCACTCTTGAATTGGATCTTCCAAAATGCATCACCTCGCATTTGCCCTGATTGAACTCCATCTGCCATTTCTCTGCCCAACTCTCCAATCTATCTATATTCTGCTGTATTCTCTGACAGTCCCCTTCACTATCTGCTACTCCACCAATCTTAGTGTCGTCTGCAAACTTGCTAATCAGTCCACCTATACTTTCCTCCAAATCATTAATGTATATCACAAACAACAGTGGTCCCAGCACGGATCCCTGTGGAACACCACTGGTCACACGTCTCCATTTTGAGAAACTCCCTTCCACTGCTACTCTCTGTCTCCTGTTGCCCAGCCAGTTCTTTATCCATCTAGCTAGTACACCTTGGACCCCAAGCGCCTTCACTTTCTCTATCAGCCTGCCATGGGGAACCTTATCAAACGCCTTACTGAAGTCCATGTATATGACATCGACAGCCCTTCCCTCATCAATCAACTTTGTCACTTCCTCAAAGAATTCTATTAAGTTGGTAAGACATGACCTTCCCTGCACAGAACCATGTTGCCTATCACTGATGAGCCCATTTTCTTCCAAATGGGAATAGATGCTATCCCTCAGTATCTTCTCCAGCAGCTTCCCTACCACTGACGTCAGGCTCACCGGTCTATAATTACCTGGATTATCCCTGCTACCCTTCTTAAACAAGGGGACAACATTAGCAATTCTCCAGTCCTCTGGGACCTCACCCGTGTTTAAGGATGCTGCAAAGATATCTGTTAAGGCCCCAGCTATTTCCTCTCTCACTTCCCTCAGTAACCTGGGATAGATCCCATCCGGACCTGGGGACTTGACCACCTTAATGCCCTTTAGAATACCCAACACTTCCTCCCTCCTTATGCCGACTTGACCTAGAGTAATCAAACATTTGTTTCCTAACCTCAACATCCGTCATGTCCCTCTCCTCGGTGAATACCGATGCAAAGTACTCGTTTAGAATCTCACCCATTTTCTCTGAGTCCAAGCATAACATTCCTCCTTTGTCCTTTAGTGGGCCAATCCTTTCTCTAGTTACCCTCTTTCTCCTTATATATGAATAAAAGGCTTTGGGATTTTCCTTAACCCTGTTTGCTAAAGATATTTCATGACCCCTTTTAGCCCTCTTAATTCCTCGTTTCAGATTTGTCCTACATTCCCGATATTCTTTCAAAGCCTCGTCTTTCATCAGCCGCCTACACCTTATGTATGCCTCCTTTTTCCTCTTAGCTAGTCTCACAATTTCACCTGTCATCCATGGTTCCCTAATCTTGCCATTTCTATCCCTCATTTTCACAGGAACATGTCTCTCCTGAACGCTAATCAATCTCTCTTTAAAAGCCTCCCACATATCACATGTGGATTTATCTTCAAACAGCTGCTCCCAATCTACATTTCCCAGCTTCTGCCGAATTTTGGTATAGTTGGCCTTCCCCCAATTTAGCACCCTTCCTTTAGGACCACTCTCGTCTTTGTCCATGTGTATTTTAAAGCTTACGGAATTGTGATCACTATTCCCAAAGTAGTCCCCTACTGAAACTTCAACAACCTGGCCGGGCTCATTCCCCAACACCAGGTCCAGTATGGCCCCTTCCCGAGTTGGACTATTTACATACTTCTCTAGAAAACCCTCCTGGATGCTCCTTACAAATTCTGCTCCATCTGGACCTCTAACACTAAGCGAATCCCAGTCAATGTTGGGAAAATTAAAATCTCCTATCACCACCACCCTGTTGCTCCTACATCTTTCCATAATCTGTTTACATATTTGTACCTCTATCTCACGCTCGCTGTTGGGAGGCCTCTAGTACAGCCCCAACATTGTTACCGCACCCTTCCTATTTCTGAGTTCTGTCCATATTGCCTCACTGCTCGAGTCCTCCATAGTGCCCTCCTTCAGCACAGCTGTGATATCCTCTTTGACCAGTAATGCAACTCCACCACCCCTTTTACCTCCCTCTCTATCCCGCCTGAAGCATCGATATCCTGGGATATTTAGTTGCCAATCATGCCCTTCCCTCAACCAAGTCTCAGTAATAGCAATAACATCATACTCCCAGGTACTAATCCAAGCCCTAAGTTCATCTGCCTTACCTACTACACTTCTTGCATTAAAACAAATGCACCTCAGACCACCAGTCCCTTTATATTCATCATCTGCTCCCTGCCTGCTCTTCCCCTTAGTCACACTGACTTCATTATCTAGTTCCTTACAGGCTTTTGTTACTACCTCCTTACTGTCAACTGACCTCAATTGGTTCCCATCCCCCTGCCACATTAGTTTAAACCCTCCCCAACAGCGTTAGCAAAAGCACCTCCAAGGACATTGGTTCCAGTCCGGCCCAGGTGTAGACCGTCCAATTTGTAATAGTCCCACCTCCCCCAGAACCGGTCCCAATATCCCAAAAATCTGAACCCCTCCTTCCTGCACCATCTCTCAAGCCACGCATTCATCCTGATTATTCTTTAATTTTTACTCTGACTATCACGTGGCACTGGTAGTAAACCTGAGGTTACTACCTCTGAGGTCCTACTTTTTAACTTGGCTCCTAACTCCCTAAACTCTGCTTGTAGGACCTCATCCCGTTTTGTACCTATATCATTAGTGCCTATGTGCACAATGACAACTGGCTGTTCACCCTCCCCCTTTAGAATGTTCTGCAGCCGATCTGAGACATCCCTGACCCGTGCACCTGGGAGGCAACATACCATTCGGGATCCTCGTTTTCGACCACAGAACCGCCTATCTACTCCCCTTACAATCGAATCCCCTACGACTATAGCCCTTCCACTCTTTTTCCCGCCCTTCTGAACAGCAGAGCCAGCCACGGTGCCATGGACCTGGCTACTGCTGCCTTCCCCTGGTGAGCCATCTCCCTCAACAGTATCCAAAACGGTATACTTGTTTTGGGGGGAGATGACCGCAGGGGACTCCTGCGCTGCCTTCCTGCTCTTTCTCTGCCTTTTGGTCACCCATTCCCTTTCTCCCTCAGCAATCCTAATCTGCGGTGTGACCAATTCACGAAACGTGCTATCCACGACCTCCTCAGCATCGCGCATGCTCCAAAGTGAGTCCATCCGCAGCTCGAGAGCCGTCATGCGGTCCAACAAGAGCTGCAGCTGGACACACTTCCTGCACGTGAAGGAGTCAGGGACATCAGCCATGTCCCTGAGCTCCCACATTGAGCAAGAGGAGCATGACACAGGTCTGAGATCTCCTGCCATTTTTAATCTTAAGTTTAAACTTAGTTAAATGAAAAAGGAACGTAAAGTTTTTACCAATCACAATAAAACCAGAGAAATCGAAAAAGCCTTACCTTATAAACACCCCACCGAGTCCTTTTTTTTTGGTTAGAGGAGGAGGGCGGGTGGGAGACACGACAAGTGTGGTGTCTCGGGTTCAGAAACCGCCCAAATATATAGTGTTTTACTTACCCAGCAGCCCCCTGGCCTCCGCCGAAAATCAAAAGGAAATTAAATTTACTTTCAAACTGACCTTCCCAGCTGCTCACTCGCTCACACTCTGCTCCCGAAAAAGCTGCTGCAATGAAAGGAAAGTTATTTTAAACCGCCCAAATATATAGTGTTTTACTTACCCAGCAGCCCCTTGGCCTCCGCCGAAAAACAAAAGGAAATTAAATTTACTTTCAAACTGACCTTCCCAGCTGCTCATTCGCTCACACTCTGCTCCCGAAAAAGCTGCTGCAATGAAAGGAAAGTTATTTTAAACCGCCCAAATATATAGTGTTTTACTTACCCAGCAGCCCCCTGGCCTCCGCCGAAAAACAAAAGGAAATTAAATTTACTTTCAAACTGACCTTCCCAGCTGCTCACTCGCTCACACTCTGCTCCCGAAAAAGCTGCTGCAATGAAAGGAAAGTTATTTTAAACCGCCCAAATATATAGTGTTTTACTTACCCAGCAGCCCCCTGGCCTCCGCCGAAAAACAAAAGGAAATTAAATTTACTTTCAAACTGACCTTCCCAGCTGCTCACTCGCTCACACTCTGCTCCCGAAAAAGCTGCTCCAATGAAAGGAAAGTTATTTTAAACCGCCCAAATATATAGTGTTATACTTACCCAGCAGCCCCCTGGCCTCCGCCGAAAAACAAAAGGAAATTAAATTTACTTTCAAACTGACCGTCCCAGCTGCTCACTCGCTCACACTCTGCTCCCGAAAAAGCTGCTGCAATGAAAGGAAAGTTATTTTAAACCGCCCAAATATATAGTGTTTTACTTACCCAGCAGCCCCCTGGCCTCCGCCGAAAAACAAAAGGAAATTAAATTTACTTTCAAACTGACCTTCCCAGTTGCTCACTCGCTCACACTCTGCTCCCGAAAAAGCTGCTGCAATGAAAGGCCTGAGGATTGGGAGCAATTTAGAATTCAGCAAAGGAGGACCAAGGGATTTATTAAGAAGGGGAAAATAAAGTACACGAGTAAGCTTGCGGGGAACATACAACCTGACTGTAAAGGTTTCTGTAGGTATGTAAAGAGGAAAGGATTGGTTAAGACAAATGTAGGTCCTTACAGTTAGAAACATGGGAATTTATTATGGGAAACAAAGAAATGGCGAACCAACTAAATGCAGACTTTGATTCTGTCTTCACAAAGGATGGCACAAATATCTTACCAGAAATGTTGGGGAACACAGGGTTTAGTGAGAGGAAGGAACCGAAGGAAATCAGTATTAGTAGAGAAATTGTGTTGGGGAAGTTGATGGTATTGAAGGCCGATAAATCCTCAGGGCCTGAAAATCTACATCCCACATTACTTAAAGAAGTGACCCTAGAAATAGTGGATGCTTTGGTGGTCATCTTTCAAGATTCTATAGACTTTGGAACAGTTCCAGCTGATTGGAGGGCAGCTAATGTAACCCCACCATTTAAAAAGGGAGGTAGAAATAAAGCAGGGCATTTTAAACAAGTCAGCCTGACGTCGGTAGTGGGGAAAATTCTAGAGTCCATTATCAAAGCTTTTATGGCAGAGCACTTGGAGAACAGTGTTAGAATCGGATAGCGTCAGCATGGATTTACGAAAGGGAAATCATGCTTGATAAATCTATCAGAATATTCGAGTATGTAACTAATAGAGTGGATGAGGGGAGTCAGAGAATGTGGTTTATTTGGACTTTAAGAAGGCTTTCGACAAAGTCCCACATAAGAGATTAGTGTGTAAAATTAAAGCGCATGGGATTGGTGGTAGTGTATTACGATAGATAGAAAATTGGTTGGCAGATGGTAAAAAAGAGTAGTGATAAACGGATCTTTTTCCAAAAGGCAGGCAGTGATTAGTGGCGTACCCCAGGGACCGGCGCTAGGACCCCAGCTATTCACACTCTATATTAATGATTTAGATGCGGGAACGAAATGTAATATCTCCAAATTTTCAGAAGACACAAAACTGGGTGGGAGGGTGAGTTGTGAGGAGGATGCAGAGAGGCTTCAGGGTGATTTGGACAAGTTGAGTGAGTGGGCTATTGCATGGCAGAAGCAGTATAATGTGAATAAATGTGAGGTTATCCACTTTCTTAGCAAAAACAGGAAGGCAGATTATTATGTGAACTGCTATAAACTGAGAGAGGGGAGTATGCAACGAGACCTGGGTGTTCTCGTACACCAGTCACTGAAGGTAAGCATGCAGGTGCAACAGGCGGTAGAAAAAGGCGAATGTTATGTTGGCCTTCATAGAGACAGGATTCGAGTACAGGAGCAGGGATGTCTTCCTGCAATTATACAGGGCCTTGGTGAGGCCGCACCTGGAATATTTTGTGCAGTTGTGGTCTCCTTCTCCGAGAAAGGATGTTCCTGCTTTAGAGAGAGTGCAACAAAGGTTTATCAGACTGATTCCTGGGATGGCGGGACTGATGTATGAGGAGAGTTAGGATTATATTCGCTGGAGTTCGGAAGAGTGAAGAGGGATCTCATAGAAACCTATAAAATTCTAACAGGAAGGATGCTCCCGATGGTGGGGGAGTCCAGAACCAGGGGTCATAGTCGAAGGATATGGGGTAAACTTTTCAGGACTGAAATGAGGAGAAATTTCTTCACCCAGAGAGTGGTGAGCCAGTGAAATTACATCATCACTCCCATATCCAAGAGGGATTGGAATATGCTGGCCAGTGCCTCTGCTACTTCCACCATTCCATCCCTCAGCAACCCACATGCATCCCATCCAGACTGGGTAAATGATCTCCTTTATTGTGGTACAAAAAGTGCTGTATTGAAAAGGGTTATCTGAATCTGTTTGTTCAGTGACTGCAAATAATGTCAGTCTCCATGGACCCTAATTGTGTCACTGGAGGTTTGCCATCTTCTCTTAATAAGGGGCTCCCATGTGTTGTCCCACAGTTTCAGCCGGAACATCAAACCCGGCAAAACAGAGATCAGCGGCTCCAGAGAGAGAGAAAGGATAGATCAGAATCTGAGAACAAATGACTGGAATGTAACAACACTTGGTCAGAATCTGAGAACAATAGATTTGAATGTTACAACAATGGGTCAGAATCTGAGAACAATAGATTGGAATGTTACAACAATGGAAAGGAGTTTATCCTTGGATCTTTACTACCATTCTACATATTATGATCGGTACTCATTAAACACTCGTATGCGTCTCGCACTGAAGATTATTCAATACATTTACTATCCCAGCCTGGCTATTATTGGTGTCCCTGGTAAGTCTCTCTATCTAGATATTAATTCTATAAACCAAGTCTAACAGCATTACTGCTCCTGTAATTTACTCTGCACTTTTTGCTGCCGTTGTATTCCTGGTGAATATGTCCAGCTATCAGCTCTATAAACCATTGCCAACTTTATTGGATTTCTTGACATTTGCTCTCTCATCTTTACTACTGTTGCTGTCTCTATTTCCCGGTAGGGCATTGAAAACCCCGTTTCACTGAAATACTGTTCTGTTATGTAAATTTTGGGAATACTGAAGCCAGTGTCATTGGTCTCCATCACAAACTCCATCCCCTATCTGCGAAACAAATATACCACCCTGCCCAATATCTGAGGCTGAACCAGACTGTTTGCAATCGGTGTGTTCTATTTAAACCTGAGCTGAGTCCATCTCCATATTCTCTCCATTGCCAACCCTGTCGACGACAACCTCTGTAATATCCCCCATCTCCACCTCTGTCTCAGCCAATCTGCTGCATCAACCCTCACCTGTACCTTTGTTAAATCCACACTTAACTATTCCAATTCTATCCTGGTCACCCTCCCAGTTATAAACCTCCATAAACCACAGACCATGCAGAACTCTGCTGCCTGTATTCTAACTCACACCAAATCCCGATCACCCATCACCCCTGTGCTCACTGACCTACATTGGCTCCATGTCGGGCAGCACCTTAATTTTAATATAGTCATTCTTGTGTTTGAATCCCTCCATGGCCTCACCCCTCCAATTAGTCCCATTGTCCTGCCCATTCTCATATTCCTGAAAATGTTTTGACTTCAATCTTTTCTCATTAGTCCTTCTGAAGTGAATTCCTTTCACACTGTATCTGTCCCGAGCCACTATTTTAGACTCTACAGCACGACTGGTGCTGACGGTACAGAAGCTGGGATCCATATAGAGATGTGAACTGCACAGCCAGGCACTTCTACTGCGGCCTGCACAATGCCCCAAGCTGGGCAGGGCTCCAGCTCAATCGTACCATGTATGTGTTGTTGCGCTGAGGATGGTTTTGAATGTGTTGTCAATGTACCATCCCGTCAGCTTTGATGCACGTCTTTGAAACTTGGTGTGTGCATGTCCACTGACCGCCTGTGTTAGTCACTCTCAGTTGAACACATATTCAGCAGCATGAGGAAGCCCATCTAGTATTATTTAAAAGGACCAGGCATCCAACTTACAGGTGAGGGGCGTTTGACTTACTTCTATTATTGTAAAGTTAGTGGAGGTGCTGTGGATGGTTTGTTGGAGGTTGTGTTGTGAGCTGCTGCAGACATTCAGGGAGGACAGAGGATTTGGTGACCCAACTCTGGACGAGGTATGGCCTATCAGGGGAAAACAGCAGCAGCCAGAGCAGCGGCACCACGGCTGGCACTGTTGCTCAGCAGGGAGGGACAAAGCGCAGAAGAGTAATAGTTATAGGGGACTCGATAGTCATGGGCACAGATAGGCGCTTCTGTGGACGTGAATGAGACTACAGGATGGTATGTTGCCTCCCTGGTGCCAGGGTCAAGGATGTCTCTGAACAGACAGGGGGCATTCTGAAGGGGGGAAGGTGAACAGCCAGAGGTTGTGGTACACATCGGTACCAATGACATAGGCAGGAAGAGTGATGAGGTCCTGCAGGGTGAGTTTAGGGAGTTAGGTAGAAAGATAAGAAACAGTACTTCGAGGATTGTAATCTCTGGATTACTCCCTGTGCTACGTGCCAGTGAGGCTAGAAGTAGGAAGATAGTGCAGCTATACACGTGGCTGAGCAGCTGGTGTAGAAGGGAGGGTTTCAGATATCTGGACCATTGGGCTCTCTTCAGGGACAGATGGGACCTGTACAAGAAGGACGGGTTGCATGTAAACTGAAGGGGCACAAATATCCTTGCTGCAAGATTTGCTAGCATCACTCGGGAGGGTTTAAACTCGTGTGGCAGGCGGGTGGGAACCAGAGCAGTAGGACAGCTAGTGAAATAAATGAGGAGGACATAGTAAAGAAGGCCAGCAGGACTAAGAGGAAGAGCAGGCAGGGAGACGTTGCTGATTACAGCGGGACTGGTGTTCTGAAGTGCATTTGTTTCAAAGCGAGAAGTATAACAGGTAAGGCAGATGAACTTAGAGCTTGGATTAGTACTTGGAATGATGATGTTGTTGCTGTTGCAGAGACTTGGTTGAGGCAAGGGCAGGATTGGCAGCTAAATGTTCCAGGCTTTAGAAGCTTCAGGCGGGATTGAGGCGGATGTAAAAGGGGTGACGGAGTTGCATAACTGGTTAAGGAGAATATCACAGCTGTACTGCGGGAGGACAAATCAGAGGGGTCATGCAGCGAGGCAATATGGGTGGAGCTCAGGAATAGGAAGGGTGCAGTCACGATGTTGGGTGTTTACTACAGGCCTCCCAACAGCCAGCGGGAGGTAGAGGAGCAGATATGTAGAGAGATTTTGGAAAGATGTAAAGGTAACAGGGTTGCAGTGGTGGCTGATTTTAACTTCCACAATATTGACTGGGACTCGCTTAATGCTAGGGGCTTGGATGGGGCAGAATTTGTGAGTAACATCCAGGAGGGCTTCTTGAAACAGTATGCATATAGTCCAACTAGGGATGGGGCCATTCTGGACCTGTTGTTGGGGAATGAGCTCGGCCAGGTGGTCGAAGTTTCAGTGGGGGAGCATTCCCGGAACAGTGACCATAATTCCATAAGTTTTAAGGTACTTGTGGTTAAGGATAAGAGTACTCCTCAGGTGAAGGTGCTAAATTGGGAGAAGGCTAATTATAACAATATTAGGCAGGATCTGAAGAATTTAGAATGGGGGAGGCTGTTTAAGGGTAAATCAACATCTGACATGTGGGTGTCTTTCAAATGTCAGCTGATTAGTAGAATCCAGGACCAGCATGTTCCTGTGAGGAAGAAAGACAAGTTTGGCAAGTTTTGGGAAGCCTGGATAACACGGGATATTGTGAGCCTCGTCAAAAAAAAAGGAAGCATTTGTAAGGGCTGGATGGCTATGAACAGACGAAGCACTTGAGGAATATAAAGACAGTAGGAAGGAACTTAAGCAAGGAGTCAGGAGGGCTAAAAGGGGTGATGAGAAGTCATTGGCAAACAGGATTAAGGAAAATCCCAAGGCCTTTTATGCATTTATAACGAGCAAGAAGGTAACCACGGAAAGGGTTGGCCCACTCAAGGACAGAGATGGGAATCTGTGCGTGGAGCCAGAGGAAATGGGCGAGGTGCTAAATGAGTACTTTGCATCAGTATTCACCAAAGCGAAGGACTTGGTGGATGATGAGCCGAGGGAAGGGAGTGCAGATAGTCTCAGTCATCTCATTATCAATAAGGAGGCGGTGTTGGGTGTCTCGCAAAGCAATAAGATAGATAAGTCTCCAGGGCCTGATGGGATCTACCCTAGAATACTGAGGGAGGGAAGGGAAGAAATTGCTGGGGCCTTGACAGAAATCTTTGCATCCTCATTGGCTACAGGTGAGGTCCCAGAGGACTGGAGAAAAGCCAATGTTGTTCCTTTGTTTAAGAAGGGTGGCTAGGATAATCCAGGATATTACAGGCCGGTGGGCCTTACGTCAGTGGTAGGGAAATTATTAGAGAGGATTCTTCAGGACAGGATTTACTCCCATTTGTAAACAAATGAACTTATTAGCGAGAGACAGCATGGTTTTGTGAAGGGGAGGCCGTGTCTTACGAATTTGATTGAGTTTTTTGAGGAAGTGACTAAGATGATTGATGAAGGAAGGGCAGTGGATGTTATCTATATGGACTTTATTAAAGCCTCTGACAAGGTCCCGCATGGCAGACTGGTACAAGAGGTGAAGTCACACGGGATCAGAGGTGAGCTGGCAAGATGGATACAGAACTGGCTCGGTCATAGAAGACAGAGGGTAACAGTGGATGGGTGTTTTTCTGAATGGAGGGCTGTGACTAGTGGTGTTCCGCAGGGATCAGTGCTGGGACATTTGCTGTTTGAAGTATATGTAAATGATTTGGAGGAAAATGTAGCTGGTCTGATTAGTAAGTTTGCGGACAACACAAAGGTTGGCGGAGTTGCAGATAATGATGAGGATTGTCAGAAGATACAGCAGGATATAGATCGGTTGGAGACTTGGGCGGAGAAATGGCAGATGGAGTTTAATCCGGACAAATGTGAGGTAATGCATTGTGGAAGGTCTAATCCAGGTGGGAGGTATACAGTAAATGGCAGAACCCTTAGGAGTATTGACAGGCAGAGAGATCTGGGCATACAGGTCCACAGGTCAATGAAAGTGGCAACACAGGTGGATAAGGTAGTCAAGAAGGCATACGGCATGCTTGCCTTCATCGGTCGAGGCACAGAGTATAAAAATTGGCATGTCATGTTGCAGCTGTACGGAACCTCAGTTAGGCCACACTTCGAATTTTGCGTGCAATTCTGGTCGCCACACTACCAGAAGGACGTGGAGGCTTTGGAGAGGGTACAGAGGAGGTTTACCAGGATGTTGCCTGGTCTGGAGGGCATTAACTATCAGGAGAGGTTGGAAAAACTCGGATTGTTTTCACTGGAACGACGGAGGTGGAGGGGCGCCATGATAGAGGTTTACAAAGTTATGAGCCGCATGGACAGAGTGGATAGTCAGAAGTTTTTTAACTGGGTGGAAGAGTCAGTTACTAGGCGACATAGGTTTAAGGTGCGAGGGGCAAAGTTTAGAGGGGATGTGCGAGGCTGGTCTTTTACACAGAGAGTGGTGAGTGCCTGGAACTTGCTGCCAGGGGAGGTGGTGGAAGCAGATACGACAGCGACGTTTAAGAGACATCTTGACAAATACATGAATAGGGAGGGAATAGAAGGATATGGGCCCCGGAAGTGCAGAAGGTGTTAGTTTAGGCAGGCATCAATATCAGCGCAGGCTTGGAGAGCCGAATGGTCTGTTTCTGTGCTGTACTGTTCTTTGTTATTTGTTCTTGACTGTAGTTACAGTGTCCCTGTGTCTGTAACATGACCAACAAATGGAGCACAGGCTGCAGAGAGGGGAAGCTCTGTAAAGTGAGAGGAGGAGGGGGTTCTGCCTTTCCCACCCTGCGTTTTGCAAGAGCACCTTTCCTATGCACACCTAACCCAGGAGCAGTGTGGGAGGTAAATCTGATTCAATTAGGAGGTGGTCACAGAGCTGTGCCACCTCCTGCAACATGACCTGGAGCCTCACACCAGGGTGAGGACGGAGTTGTCAGTGGCTGTTAAAGTCACAGTTTCATTGAACTTCCATGTATTTGATTATTTCCAGGCAGGAGCAGGAGACATATCAAACATAGAGTCATAGAGTGTGATAGATACATTTATGGCACAGAAGATGTCCATTCGGCCCCTCGGTGCCCGCTCCCTGTGGAACAATCCAGTCAGTCCCACTCTCCCAGTCAGTCCCCGTATCCCTGCAAGATCATCTCCTTCGGGTATCCATCCAGTATCCTTTTGAATTCATTGTCTCTAATGATGAAGTCCAAGATCTGATATGCTTCGCTAAACACTCTCCTAATATGTCCTGCCAATTTCAAATATCAATGCATATGCAGACCCAGGTCGCTCGGTCCCTGCACAATCTTTAGAACTGTGTCATTAAGTCTCTATTACCTTCCTATTCCTTCTAAGAAAATACATCTCCTCACACTCCGTTGTATGAAATTCCACCTGCCACTTCTCTGTCCATTCTGCTAGCCTATCTATATCCTGCTACAGGTGGTTTGCAACATCCTCACTGTTTACCACACCTCCAAGATTGGTATCATCGGAAAATTTTGATATTCTACTCTGTCTTCCAAGATCCATGTAACTCATATATAGCAAAAAAACAAACAGTGGTCCTAAGCACTGACCCTTGGGGAACATCACTGTCTACCATCCTCCAGTCTGAAAAACAACCATTTAACACATTTCTCTTTTTTATGTCCTATGGACAATTTTTGAACCAATTAGATGCTATTCCATGCGGTTCAATTTTGTTAGCCAAGCTTCTGTGTGTTTCTTCGTCAAATAATTTCATTAAATCCACGGAGACAACATCCACCACATTCCCTTCATCAACCTTCTCTGATTTTCTAAATAAATTCAATTACTTCATCAAGCATGATCTGCCTTTTAGAAATCCGTGCTGACAATCCTTAATTAACTCAATCTCTCCAAGTGTGTGTTGTCCTTTTCCCCTGATTATTGTTTCTAAAACTTTCCTCACAACTGATGTTAAACTAACTGGCCAGTAGTTACTAGGCCTGTGTGTTGTCCATTGATAATTCTGGGAGGTGAGGGTGAACATCTATGTCATCAATATCTCCCTCAGCAGGGAGAAGCAGGATGAAAGATCCCGTGGCTTTGTCAGGATAGCGGGATTCCTGATGGTGTAGGTGGCTCTGCGGGGCCCCCATGTCAACCCATGGGTTGACGTACAGGTACTGAAAGAACTCTCACTCCATCAATGTGCAGCTGGTGTGTGAGCATGGCCAGTCCATCATGTTGGTGAATGTCCACTATCCTGGCAGCAGCCACCATACCTTCATTCTGAAGCAGTCAGCCGGTCCCAACACATCAGGGCTCCATGAATAACCAGAATGTGGCTCCTTGGAGACAAAGGAACCCCCTCTAGACACAGCCCATGTTTCTACGCCCTCAATCCACCTCCCACCATCAACCATTAGTTACGCAAAAAGTGTGTGTATGATGTAAGCAATGGAGTCACCAGGAACCTGTTGGAACAGACCATCGGTGTGATGAAGCAATGCTTCCAATGTCTGAACCGCTCGGGGAGAGCCCTCCAGTACACACTGGAGCAGGTGTCTGTGTTCATGGTGTTCTGCTGCACCCTTCATATCAACACCATCATGAGGACACAGGCATTGGCACCAGGACTCCAGAGGCCACCTCAGGAGGAGGTGGGAGGGAAGATATTTCCTGGATGCCTTCGACCCAGACAAGCTGTCGGAGAGTCCCTGCTAAGATTCCAGTTCCCATAGGACAACTTCCCTTTCCAGCCATGAATTCCCCATTCTCCACCATTACACCCATCTGAGACGCCCCATCACAGTGTCACCTTGGTCAGCATCCTGTAATAAAAACATCAGAGAATTATTACAGCACAGGAGGACCAATTCAGCCTTTCGTATCTGCACTGGCTCTCCGAAAGAGTAATTCACCTAATGCCGTTCCCTGCCTTCTTCCTGTAATCCTGCACATTCTTCCTTCTCATATAACAGTCTATTCAGCTTCAATTGAACCTGCCTCCACCACACTCTCAGGCAGTGAATTCCAGACTCTAACCACTCACAGTGTGATAAAATATTTTCCTCAGGTCGTCTTTGCTTCTTTTACCCATGACTTTAAATCTGTGCCCTTTCGTTCTCGATCCTTTCACGAGTGGGAACTGTTTCTGTCTATCTACTCTGTCCAGACACCTCATGATTTTTGAAACCTCTAATAAATCACCTCTCAGCCTTCTCCGAGGAAAACAGTCCTAACTTCTCAAATCTATCTTCATAACTGAAAATCCTCATCCTGGGAATGATTCTGGTCAATCTTTTTTGCACTCTCTCCAATGCCCTCACGTCTTTCCTCAAGTGTGGCACCCAGAACTGGATGCAATACCACAGCTGAGGCTGAAATAGTGTCTTATATAAGCTCAATATAACTTCCTTGCTCTTGTACTCTATGCCCCTATTAATAAAGCCCAGGATACTGCATGCTTTATTAAACACTTTCTCAACCTGTCCTGCCGCCTTCAATGACTTCTGCACATATACACACAGGTCTCGCTGCTCCTGAACACCCTATAGAATTGTATATTGTCACCCCATGTTCTTCCTACCAACATGAATCACTTCACATTTCTCAGTATTGAACTTCATCTGCCGCCTCTCTGCCCATTCCACCAACTTGTGTGTGTCCTTTTGAAGTTCTACACTATCCTCCTCACAGTTCACAATGCTTCCAACGTTCGTAACAGCTGCAAATTTGAAATTGTGCCCTGCACACCCAGGTTTCGGTCCTTAATATATATTAGGAAAAGCAGGATCCCAACACTGATCTCTGGGGAACTCCACCACAAACCTTCCTCCAGCCTTTAAAACATCCATTAACCGCTACTCTTTGTTTCCTGTCACTTAGCTAATTTCGTATCCATGTTGCTAATGTCCCTTTTATTCCATGAGCGACAAGTTTGCTCACAGGTCTGTTGCGTGGCATTGTATCAAAAGGTTTTTGCATGCAGGGAATAGTTAAATGTCTGGAATGCACTGCTTGAGAATGGTGGAGGCAGGTTCATTTGAAACTGAATAGACCGTTATATGAAAGTCAATGTACACCACATCAACAGAATTGCCCTCATCAACTCTCTCTGATACCACCTCAAACATCTCCAGCAAATTAGTTAAACATGATGTTCTCTCAAGAAATCCATGCTGGCTTGTTTAATTAACTCGCATTTGTCCATGTGACTATTAGCTTTGTCCAAGATTATTTCTTTCTAGAGGTTTTCCCACCACCGAAGTTTAACTGACAGGCCTGTAGTTGCTGGCCTTATCTTTACACCCTTTTTTGAACAAGGGTGTAACGGTTGTAATTCTCCAGTCCTCTGGCATCATCCCCAAGTCTAAGAAAGACTGAAAAATTATGTCCAGTGCCTCTGCGATTTTCACCCTCACTTCCCTCAGTATCCTTGGATACATCTCATCTTATCCTGGTGCTTTATTCAATTTAAGTCCAGACAGCCTATCTAATACTTCCTCTTTATCAATTTCTGACTTACCTCCTCTTTCAACATTGCCTGGGTTGCATCTTAGAATCATAGAAAGTTTATGGCACAGAGAGAGGCCACTTGGCCCATCGTGTCTATGCTGTCCAAAAAACGACCCATCCATTCTGATCCTGCCTTCCAGCATTTGATAGATTACAGCACTTGAGCTGCATATCCAGACACCTTTTGAATGAGTTGTTGGTTTCTGCCTCAACTACCCTTTCAGAAAGTGTGTTCCAGACTCCCACTACCCGCTGGGTGAAAAATAAAATCCGCAGCTCCCTTTTAATCTTTCTACCAATCACTTTAAGTCCATGCCCCCTCGTCACTGACCTCTTTGCTAAGGTGAATAGACGCTTCACCTCCACTCTATCCAGGCCCCTCCGGGTTTTGTACATTTCAATCAGATTTCCCCTCAGCCTTCTCTATTCCAAGGAGAGCAAACCCAGCCTGTCCAATCTTTCCTCATAGCTGCATTTTTCCAGTCCTGGCAAGATCCTCGTAAATCTCCTGTGTACCCTCTCTGGTGCAATTACATCTTTTCTGTAATGAGGTGACCAGAACTGCACACAGTACTCAAGTTGTGTCCTAACCAATGAGTTATACAATTCTAGCATAACCTCCCTGCTCGTATATTCTATACCTCGGCTAATAAAGGAAAGGATTCCATATCTTCTTCCTTGGTAAAGACAGGTGGAAATTATTCATTTAGTACCTCAGCTATATCCTCTGCCTCCATGTGCAAATCCCCTTTATGGTCCTGAGTCCGCTCCACTGTTCCTTTTACTACCCTTTTACTATTTAGGTGCCTTTAGAAAACTTTCGGATTTCCTTCAATGATCGCCTCTTTTCATGCTCACTCATTGCTTCACTTATTTGCTTTTTCACTTACCCACTGGACCTTCAATATTCAGCCTGCTTCTCAATAGTGTTTTCTACCTGATGTCTGTTATATCAGACGTAAGCTTGTCAACTTTTCGTGCGGCCTTCAAAGATCTGTCTGAATACACACCAAGTCTCTCTGTTCTGGTCTCCTCATTTAAACAATACCAATTTGTTTCTGTTGCCTTCCCTTGCACTTCCTACCCAAATGTCTCACTTCACACTTCACTGTGTTAAATTATATTTGCCATCCGCCAGCCCATTTCACCAGTCAGTCTCTGTCCTCCTGAAGTGTGTTACTGTCCTTCTCATTGTTTATTAACATTTCTGCCTTTCCTGCCATCTGAAATATTTGACATTATCACCTCTGTACACAAGCCCATTGCATTAACATACAGCAACAGTGACCCTGGGGAACTCCACTGTGTACTTCCCTCCAGACTGAACAACAACCATTCTCCACTTTTCTCTACTTTCTGTCACTGAGCTAATTTCCCGTATGCTGACATTGAAAATAAAAGAACAGACTTCCATTTATGAAACGCCTTTCATGACCACTGCATGTTCCAAAGTGATTTACAGCCAATGAATACTTCTTAAATCGAAGTCACTCTTGTAATGTAGGAAACAGGCAGACAATTTCTGCACAGCAAGATCCCACAAGCAGCAATGTTATAATGAACAGATCTGTTTTTGTGATGTTGATTGAAGGAAACATTTTGACCAGGACACCGGGAATAATTCCCCTCCTCTGCTTCTACATAGTGCGATGGGATCTTTAACATCCACCTGAGAGGACAGACTGCAACTTGGTTTAAAGTTTCATTCGATAGACTGCACCTCTGACAGTGCAACACAACCTCAGTACTGCACTGCAATGTCAGCATTGATTCTTGTGATCAAGTCCTGCAGTGACACTTGATCCTAGAAGCTTGTGATTGAAAGGGGAGAGAGCGACAAACTGAGTCACGGCTGATATTGGTCCTTTTATCCCATGTGTTTCTAATTCGGTAACATGGCTTTTATGTGGTACTTTATCAAACTCCTTGTGAAAGGAGAGGAATATTGTGAAAGTCCTGGTGGGAACCATCATAGAATCATAGAATAGCACAAGCTGAATGAGGTCATTCGGCCCATCAAGTCTGTGCTGGCCCTTTCAAAGAGCAATCCAGTTAGTCCCACTCCCTGGCTCTTTCACTATATCCTTGCATTTTATCTCCTTCAGATATTTATCCAATTCTCTTTTGGGATCTACTATTGAATCTGTATCCATCAGCCTATCTGACAGTGCATTCCAAATCCAAACCACTCAGAAACAAAAATCCTCATATCTGCTTCTTTTACCAATCGCCTTAAATCTGTGTCTCTTGGACATTGGAAATAGTTTCTCTTTATTTAATTTATCTAAATCCTTCCTAATGTTAAACACCTCAAACAAATCTCCTCTGAAAGTTCTTTGCTCAAAGCAGAACAACCCCAGCAACATAACTGTAATCCCTCATGCCTGGACAAATTCTAGTAAAACAGTTCTGTACCCTCTCCGAAGGCTTCATGTCCTTCCTAAAGTGTGGTTCCCAGTATTCGACACAAGACTCCAGGTGAAGCTGAACTAGTATTTTATATATGTTTCACATAATGTCCTTGCTTTTGTTCTTTTTGCCTCTATTTATAAACCCTAGGATCCCATATATTTATTAACTGTCAAGTTAACCTTTCCTGCCACCTTCAAAGATTTGTGTACAAACACCCCAGGTGTCTCTGTTATTTCACCACCTTTATAGTTATACCATTTAACTTGTATTGTCTCTCCTCATTCATCCTTTCAAAATGTATTACCTCACACATCTGCAATGCCAATTAAATATTGAGAAGATTGAAGCCATTGTTTTCTGTCTCTGTTCCAAACATTTCCTAGTTACACACTCCATCCCTCTCCTTTGTAAATGTTTGAGACGAAGCCAAACTGTTCACAGACTTAGTTACATAGTTAACCCTGAGATATCTTGAGATGAGCTTCTGACCAAATATTCACACAATCACTAAAACGTACTATCTCCACCCCCGGTGGAGTTGCATTGCTGGTTAAAGAGGAAATTAACGCAATCGTGAGGCAGAATATTATCTCTGATGTTATCGAATATGTATGGGTAGAGCTGAGAAACACTAAGGGGCAGAAAACGTTAGTGGGGTTTGTATATAGACCCCCAGACTGTAGTGCTGAATTTGGGAATGGCAATGACCAGGAAATTAGAGACGCATGCGATAAAGGAACATCTGTAATGAGTTTCTTGAATCTGCATATAGATCGGGCAAATCAAATTGGTCACAATACATTGTGGAGGAAATGCTGGAGAATATACGGGATGGTTTTCAGGACCAATTCTTTGAGCAACCAACTGGAGAACAGGCCATCCGAGACTGGTTATTGTGTAATGAGAGAGGAATAATTAACAATCTAGATGTGCGAGATCCCTTGGGGATGAACGACCATAATATGATAAAATTCTTCATCATGATGGATAGTGACCTAGTTGATTCTGAGACTATGGTCGTGAATCTTAATAAAGTAAGCTACGAAAGTATGAGGCATGAGTCGTTGATGATGCATTGGGAAACGTTACTTAAAGAGATGACCCTGGATAGGCAAAGGCAAACATTCAAAGAGCGCATGGATAAACTGCAACAATTGTTTATCCCTGTCTGGCACAAAAGTAAAACGGAAAAGGTAGCCAAATCATGGCTTACAAGGTAAATTAAAGATAGCATTAGATCCAAGGAAGAGGCATATAAATTTGCCAGGAAAAACAACAGACCTGAGGATTGGGAGCAGTTTAAAATTCAGCAAAGGAGCACCAAGGGATTGATTAAGAAGGGGAAAATGGAGTATGAGAGTAAGCTTACGGGGAACATAAAAACTGACTGTACACGAATCTATAGGTATGTGAAGAGGAAAAGATTGGCGAAGACAAATGAAGGTCCGTTACAGTCAGAAACAGGGGAATTTTTTATGGGAAACAAAGAAATGGCTGACCAACTAAATGCATACTTTAGTTCTGTCTTCACAAAGGAGGACGCCAATATCATACCAGAAGTGTTGGTGAATACAGGGTTTAGTGAGAGAGAGGAACTGAAAGATGTCAGTATTAGTAGAGAAATGGTGTTGGAGAAGTTGATGGTATTGAAGGCCGATAAATCCCCAGGTCCTAGTAATTTACATCCCAGAGTACTTAAGGAAGTGGCCCTAGAAATAGTGGATGCATTGGTGGTCATCTTCCAAGATTCTATGGACTCTGGAACAGTTCCTACAGATTGGAAGGTAGCGAATGTAACCCCACTATTAAAAAAGGGAGGTAGAGAGAAAGGAGGAAATTGTAGACCAGTCAGCCTGACATCGGTCGTGGGAAATATCCTGGAGTCCATTATCAAAGATTTTGCAGCAGAGAACTTGGAGAACAGTGGTAGAATCGGACAGAGTCAGCATGGATTTATGAAAGAGAAATCATGCTTGATAAATCTACTAGCATTCTTCGAGGATGTAACTGGTAGAGTTGATGAGGTGGAGCCAGTGGATGTGGTTTATTTGCACTTTCAGGAGGCTCTCGCCAAAGTTCCACGTAAGGGTTTAGCGTGTAAAATTAACGCGCATGGGATTGGGGGTAGTGTATTGCGATGGATAGAAAATTGGTTGGCAGACAGGAAACAAAGCATTGGAACATACAGATCTTTTTCTGAAAGGCAGGCAGTGACTAGTGGGGTACCGCAGGGATCGGAGCTAGGACCCCAGTTATTCACAATATATATTAATGATTTTGATGAGGAAACTAAATGTAATATCTCCAGATTTGCAGATGATACAAAATTGGATGTGAGGGTGAGTTGTGAGGGGGGTGCAGAGAGGCTACAGGGTGATTTGGACAAGTTGAGTGAGTGGGCAAATGCATGGCAGATGCAGTATAATGTGGATAAATGTGAAGTTATCCACTTTACTAGCAAAAACAGGAAGGAAAAATATTATCTGAAGGGCGAGAAACTGAGGGAGAGTAATATGCAGCAAGACCTGGGTGTTCTCGTACACCAGTCACTGAAGGTAAGCATGCAGGTACAACAAGGCGGTCGAAAAAGGCGAATGTTATGTTGGCCTTCATAGAGACAGGATTCGAGTAGAGGAGCAGGGATGTTTTGCTGCAATTATGCAGAGCCTTGGTGAGGTTGCACTTGGAATATTGTGTGCAGTTTTGGTCTCCTTATCTGAGGAAGGCTGTTCTTGCTACAGAGGGAGTGCAGTAGAATTTTACCAGACTGATTCCTGGGGTAGTAGGACTGTCGTATGAGGAGAGATTGAGTCGGTTAGGACTATATTCACTGGAATTCAGAAGAGTGAGGAGGGATCTCATCGAAACCTATAACATTCTAACGGGACTTGACAGGGTAGATGCAGGAAGGATGTTCCCGATGGTGGGGGACTCCCGGACCAGGGCTCATAGTCTAAGGATACGGGGTAAATCTTTCAGGACTGAGATGAGGAGAAGTGTCTTCACCCAGAGTGTGGTGAGCCTGTGGAAAGCTGTCATCACGCCCATATCCAAGGGGGATTGGAATATTCTGGCCAGTGCCTCTGCTATTTACACCATTCCTTCCCTCATCAACCCTCATACATCCCATCCAGACTGGGTAAATGTTCAACTTTATTGTGGTACAAAAAGTGTTGGTTTGAAAATGGTTAACTGAATCTGTTTGTTCCGTGACTGTGCATAATGTCAGTCTCCATGGATCCTAATTGTGTTTTCCATCTTCTATTAATAAGGGGCTTCTTTCAATATGTTATTCCATAGTCAGTGGGAGCATCAGCTCCGGCACTTACAGAGATCAGCTGCTCCAGAGAGATAGAGAGAGGATAGATCAGAATCTGAGAACAAAAGACTGGAATGTTACAACAATGGGTCAGAATCTGAGTACAATAGATTGGAATGGTGCAACAATGGGTCAGAATCTGAGAACAATAGATTGGAATGTTACAACAATGGACAGAATTTTATCCTCGGTTATTTACTCTCTTTCTACATATTATGATCGGATGTCATTAAACTTCCGTATCTATTTCGCACTGAAGATTATTCAATACATTTACTATCCCATCCTGGCTATCTTTGGTGTCCCTGGTAAGTCTCTATATCTGGCTATTAATTCTTTAAACCATGTTTAACTACATTACTGCTCCTGTAATTTACTCTGCCCTTCTTGCTGCCGTTGTTATGCCTGTTGAATATCTCCAGCTATTAGCTCTATTAACCATTGTCAACTGTATTACAGTTCTTGTCATTTACTCTCTCATCGTTGCTGCTGTTGCTGTCTCTATTTCAGGCTAGGAGATCTGTAAACCCTGTTTCAATGAAATACTGTTCTGCAATGTAAATTTGGGGAATACTGAAGCCAGTATCATTGGTCTCCATCACAAACTCCATCCCCTATCTGGGAAGCACATACTCCACTCTGCCCAATATCTGAGCTTGTACCAGACAGTTTACAACTTCTGTGTTATATTTAAACCTGAGCTGAGTTCATCTCCATATTCTGTCCATCACCACCCTGCCTACTAACTCCTCCGTAATATCACCCGTCTCCACTTCTGCCTCAGCCCATCTGCTGCATAAACCCTCATCCGTGTCACCGTTAAATCCACTCTTGACTATTCCAATTCTATCCTGGTCACCCTCCCAGTTATAAACATCCATAAACCACAGTCCATCCAGCACTCTGCTGCCTGTATTCTAATTCACACCAAATCCCGATCACCCATCACCCCTGTGTTCACTGATCTACATTGGCTCCCAGTCTGGCAGCACCTTAATTTTAATCATTCCTGTGTTTGAATCTCTCCATGGCCTCACCCCTCCAGATAGTCCCATTTCCCTGTCCATTTCCCATATTCCTGCAACTCTTTTGACTTCAATCTTTTTTCAGTTCTCCTTTTAAAGTGAATTTATTTCCCTCTGTATCTGTCCAGAGCCACGATTTTAGACTCTGCAGCACTACTGGTGCTGACGGTACAGAAGCTGGGATCCATAAAATGATGAGAACCGCAGAGCCCACCACTGCTAGTGCACAATACCCCATGCTGGGCAGGGCTCCAGCAAACTCGTATCATCTATGTTCTATTCGTGTGGTCTTCACTGCCGGCCACGTCAAGTGTGGCCTGCACAGTGCCCCAATCTGGGCGGGGCTCTAGCTCAATCGTACCGGATATGTGTTGTCCCTTTGAGGATGGATTTGGAAGTGATGTCAATGCACCATACCGGGAACTTTGATGTACGTCTTTGAAACTTGGTCTGTGCATGTCCACTGACCGCCTGTGTTAGTCACTCTCAGCTGAACATACATTCAGCAGCACGTGGTACCCCCTCTAGTCTTATTTAAAAGGACCAGGCATCCAACTTACAGGTGACGGGCTTTTGACTTACTTCTGCTATTGTAAAGTTGGTGGAGGTTCTGTGGATGGTTTTCTGGAGGTTGTGTTGTGAGCTGCTGCAGACATTCAGGGAGGGCAGAGGATTTGGTGACCCAACTCTGGACGAGGTATGGGGACTGTAGTTACAGTGTCTCTGGGTCTGTAACATGACCAACACATGGAGCAGAGACTGCAGAGAGGGGATGCTCTGTAAAGAGGTAGGAGGAGGGGGCGCTGCCAACCCACCCCGGGTTTTCCAAGAGCAATTTCCCTACCTACACCTAACCCAGGAGCAGTGTGTGAGGTGACTCTGATTCAATCAGGAGGTGGTCACAGAACTGTGTCACCTCCTGTAACACGACCTGAAGCCTCTCACCAGGGTGAGGACGGAGCTGTCAGTGGCTGTTAAGGTCACAGCTTCATTGAAACTCTATGTATCTGGATCTTTCCAGGCAGGAGCCGGAGACATATCCAACATCCAGTCATAGAGAGCGCTAGGGTCATAGAGTCATTGTCTACCATCCTCCAGTCTGAAAAACAACCATTTAACACATTTATCTTTTTGCTGTCCTTTGGACAATTTGTTTATCCAATTGGATGCGATTCCATGAGCTTCAATTTTGTTAACCAAGCTTTTGTTTGGTTCTTCATCAAATACTTTCATAAAATCCATGTAGACAACATCCACCACATTCCCTTCATCAACCTTCTCTGATCATCGAAATAAATTCAATTAGCTCAGTCAAGCATAATCTGCCTTTTCGAAATCCGTGCTGACAATCCTTAATTAACTCAAACCTCTCCAAGTGTGTGTCGCCATTTTTCCCTTATTATTGTTTCTAAAACCTTAATCACCACTGATGTTAAACTAACTGACCAGTAGTTGCGAGGCCTGTCTGTTGTCCATTGATAATTCTGGGAGGTGAGGGTGACCATCTATGTCATCATTTTCTCCATCAGCAGGGAGAATCAGGATGAGAGATCCCGTGGCTTTGTCAGGATAGCGGGATTCCTGATGGTGTAGGTTGCTCTTCCGGGCCCCCATTTCAATAGGGAGAGTCACAGAAACAGGAAGAACTCCACTCCATTAATGTACAGTTGGTGTGAGAGCATGCCCAGTACATCATATTGGTGAATGTCCACTATGCTGGCTGCAGCCACCATACCTTCATTCTGAAGCAGTCAGCCGGTCCCAACACTTCGGTCTCCATGCTGATTCAGAATGTGGCTCCTCGGAGACAAAGGAAACCCCCTCTGGACACAGCTCATGTTTCTACTCCCCCAAACCACCTCCCACCGCCAACCAACATCACACAATTAACTTGTGTATAACGTGGGCAATGGTGTCACCAGGAATAGACCATCGGTGTGATGAAGCAATGCTTCCGATGTCTGAACCTCTCGGGAGGAGCCCTCCACTACACACTGGATCAGGTGTCCAAGTTCATGGTGTTCTGCTGCACCCTTCATATCATCACCGTCATGAGGACACAGTCATTGGCACCAGGAATCCGGAGGACACTTCAGGAGCTGGAGGAAGTAATAATGAAGCAGTCTGTGCCTGTAGGCAGCAAGACCTAGACAACATCCAGGCTTTGGCTGGTAAGTGGCAAGTGAAGCTCACGGCCACATAGGTGACAGGCAATGACCATTTCCAAGAAGAGAAACATAACCACCACCTCTTGACATTCAGGGGCAATGTCATTGCCGATTCCCTCACCTTCAACATTATGGGAGTGACCATTGACCAGAAACTGACTGGACCAGGCACAAAAATGCCATAGCTACTCGAGCCGGCTAGAGGTTGGGGCAAAAGGCAAGCGGCACACTTCCTGATTCCCCAAAGCCTTTCCAGGAACACTGCCCATTTGCCTGAATGGATGCAGCTCAAACAAAACTGTGTAAGCTTGACACTAGGATAGAACTAGGATTGGTACCCCATCCACTGGCTTAAACATTCACTCCCAACACCACTGGAACATTGTGGCTGCAGGGAGGATATTTCCTGGATGCCCTCGACCCGGACAATTCTTGCTAAGATTTCGGTTCCAATAGGACAACTTCCCTTTCCCACCATGGATTCCCCATTCTCCACCATTACACCCATCTGAGACGACGCATTACAGTGTTATTACCGCACAAAAGGAACTATTCATCCCGTTGTGTCTGCACCGGCTCTCCGCATGAGCAATTCACCTAATCCCATTCCCTGCCTTTTCCCCGTACCCCTGCACATTCTTTCTTCTCATATATCAGTTTATTCAGTTTTAGCATGTTTATAGATGTGGTCACCCCTCTGCTTAAGAGTATGCAGGGAGAGAGGGAATGGGTGATCACCAGACAGTCAAAAGGAATCAGGCAGGTAGTGCAGGTGACCCCTGAGTGCATCTCACTCTCCAACAGGTATTCAGTTCTGAATACTGAGGAAAGTGATGCTTCACCTGGGGAGTACAGCCAGAGCCAGGTCCATGGCACCACGGGTGGCTCAGCTGTAGAGTGGGATACAGCGATGACGGAAAGAGCCAGAGTGATCGGTGGTTCAATAGTCAGGGGAACAGACAGGCGTTTCTGTGGCCACAGACGTGAATCCAGGATGGTGTGTTGCCTACCTGTTGCCAGGGTCAAGGATGTCACTGAGCGACAGCAGAGCATCCTGAAGGTGAAGCGGAACAGCCAGAAGTCATGGTTCACATCGGAACCAACGACATAGGTAGAAAGAGGAATGTTGTTCTGTGGTCAGAATTTGGGAGCAAGTGAAGAAATTGACAAGCAGGACGTCAAAAGTAGCAATCTCCGGATTACTCCCAATGCCATGCACAACTGAGCACAGAAATAGAAAGATAAGACAGATGGATGTTTGGCTGGAAATATGATGCAGAAAGGAGGGCTTCATATTCCTGGGACACTGGGACCGGCTCTGGGCGAGATGGGTCCTGTATAGGCCGGGGGATTTGCACCTGAACAGAGTCGGGACTGGGTTGCTTGTGGAACGTTTTGCTAGTACTGTTGGGGAGGGTTTAAACTAGTTTGGTAGGGGATGGGGACCTGAGGGTAGACTCAGCTGGGACAAAATCAGAAATGAAAATGGAAGGCGGAAAATTAATGGATGAGTCTGGAAGACAGAGGAAACAAAGGTTATAAAATAAAGATGAAGAGCTTAGCGGTGCTCAAGGGTATCTATTTCAATGCAAGGGGTATAGCAAATAAAGCAGATGAGCTGAGGGCACAGATAGACACGTGGTAGTATGATATCATAGCTATTGCAGAAACATGGCTTAAGGAGGGACAGGAATGGCAGCTCAACGTTCCTGGTTACCGGGTTTTCAGACGCGATAGGGAAGGTGATAAGAAAGGAGGGGGAGTGACAATTTTGGTCAAGGTATCTATTGCAGCTGTGAGGAGGGATGATATGTTGGAAGGTTCATCAAGTGAGACCATATGGATTGAGCTGAGGAACCAAAAAGGGACAATCACACTGCTGGGAGTGTTATCTCGACAGCCAAATAGTCAGGGGGAGATAGAAGAGCAGATATGTAGGCACCTCTCTGAGAAGTGCAAGAACAATAGGGCAGTAATAGTAGGGGATTTTAATTACCCCAATATTAACTGGGATAATTTTAGTATGAAAAGAATTGAGGGAGCAGAAATCTTGGGGTGCATTCAGGAGAACGTTTTTGACAAGGATGTAACAAGTCCAACAAGAGAGGGTGCCGTTTTAGACATTGTTTTAGGAAATGAAGATGTGCAGGTGGAAGGAGTAGTAGTGGGAGAGCATTTTGGTGGGAATGATCATAATTCAGTTAGTTTTAACATAATTATGGACCAGGACAAGAGATATATCAGCAGTTAGAGTTCTCAATGGGTCAAGGCTGATATTACTAAACTGTGGAGCGAAAGTGGACTGGAAACAGCTGCTTGAAGGTAATTCAGTCTCAGAGCAGTGGGAGGCATTCAAAGGGGAGATTCAAGAGGTTCAGGATAAGCATGTTCCCACAAAGAAAAAGGGTGAGTCGGCCAAATCTCGAGTCCCATGGATGTCAAGGTGCCGACAGGGTAGGATAAGACAGAAAAGGGAAGCATATATCCGACACTGAGAACTCAATACTACAGAAAGTTGTGAGGAGTTTAGAAAGTGGAGGGGTCAAATCAAAAAGGAAATTAGGAAAGGAAAGAGAGGGAATGAAATAATATTGGCAAGCAAAATCAAGGTGAACCCAAAGATGTTTTCTCAATACATTACGAGTAAGAGGTTAACTAAGGGGAGAGTAGGACCCATAATAGATCAGAAAGGTAACCTTTGTATAAGGGTGGAAGATATTGGTATGGTTCTTTATTGATCACTTTGCGTATGTCTTCAGAAAAGAGGGGGGATTTAGATATTGTCGTTAAGGAGGAGGAATGTGAATTATTGCGTGTGATAAACATAGGGAGAGAGGAAGTATTAATGGGATTAGCATCCTTGAAAGTTGAAAAATAACCACAGCCGGATGTAATGTACCCCAGGCTGTTCGAAGAAGCAAGAGAAGAAATAGCAGAGGGTCTGCCCACCATCATTTTCCAATCCTCACTAGATACAGTTTTGGTGCTGGAGTATTGGAGAATTGCTAACATTGTACCTCTGTTTAAAAAGGGAGCGAAGGATAGTCTGAATAATTACAGGCCAGTCAGTCTAACCTCAGTAGTGGGCAAATTATTGGAATCTATTCTGAGAGACGGGATAAACTGTCACTTAGAGAGGCACAGGTTTATCAAGGATAGTCAGCATGGAATTGTTAAGGGACGCTCTTGTTTGACCAAATTGATCGAATTTTTTGAAGATGTTACAGGGAATATAGATGAGGGTAGTGCAGTTGATGTGGTCTACATGGATTTTAGCAAGGCTTCTGACAATGTCCCACATGAGAAACTGGTTCAAAAAATAAAATCCAATGGCATCCAGAGAAATGCAGCAAGGCGGATGCAAAATTGGCTCAGTGGCAGGAAATAAAAGGTAATTATTGACAGGTATTTTTGCGACTGGAGGACTGTTTCCAATATCATTCCACAGGGCTCAGTAATGGGTCCCCTGCTTTCTGTTGTCTATATTAAAGATTTAGACGTAAATGTAGGGGGTATGATCAAGACTTTTGCAGACGACACAAAGATTGGCCATGTTGTCGACAGCGAGAAGGCTGCAGGAAGATATTGACGGTCTGGTCAGATGGGCAGCAAAATGGGATTCGACCCGGATAAGTGTGAGGAGCTCAAACAAGCAAAGGAATATACGATTACTAGGACAATACTGAGAAGTGTAGAGCAAGTAAGGAACTTTGGAGTGAATGCCCACATATCCCTGAAGATAGCAGGATAGGTCAATAAGGCAGGTAAGAATGCATATGGAATCATTTCCCTTTTTAGCTGAGGTATAGAATGTAAGAGCTGGGAGGTTTGGCTGGAACTGTATAAAACATTGGTTAGGCCACATCTTGAATACTTTGTGCAGTTCTGGTAACCACATTACAGAAAGGAAGTAATTGCACGAGAGAGGGTACACAGGAGATTTATGAGGATGTTGCTTGGACTGGAAAAATGCAGCTATGAGGAAAATTGGATAGGCTGGGGTTGTTCTCCATGGAACAGAAAAGGCTGAGGGGAGATCTGATTGAAATGAACAACATTTTGTGGAGCCTGGATAGAGTGGAGGTGAAGGCTCTATTCACCTTCGCAGAAAGGTCAGTGACTAGGGGACATAGATTTAAAGTGATTGGTAGAACTTTCAGAAGGGAGTTGAGGAAAAACATGTTCACACAGAAATACAAAATTGTCTCAGTGACAGGAAACAAAGGGTAATTGTTGACGGGTATTCACTGGAGGACTTTCCCGTGGTTTTCCACAGGGCTTGGTACTGGGTCCCTTGCTTTTAGTGAGGGTCTGGAACTCACGTCCTGAAAGGATGGTTGAGGCAGAAACCCTCTACTGATTCAAAAAGAGTCTGAATGTGCACCACAAGTGTCATAATCTGCAGGGTTATGGATTACATGATGGAAGGTGGGATAAGAATAGGTGGATAATTTTTCGGCAGGCACAGACACGATGGGCCAAGTGGCCTCTTTCTGTGCCTTAAATTTTCAACGATTCTATGATTCTATAACACGAATCACGCTATCCTCGTTAACACTCACAATATGTCAACAAACTATCAAGACTATCAGAAATGATTTTCCATGAAGCTATCCCTGCTGCTTGTCATTTATTAAGATATGATTTTACAAGTAAGAAATATTTTTGTGCTGGGTTACGGCCTCCAGAATTTTCCAAGAATCAACATTTGACTGAGAGTTACAGGATTTATCTAACCTCCCCTTTTTTAAACAGGGTGTAACATTTACAGCCCTCCAGTTCTCTGGCATCATTTTTTTTATTCATTCATGGGATGTGGACATCACTGGCCAGGCCAGCATTTATTGCCCATCCCTAATTACCCTTGAGAAGGTGGTGGTGAGCTGCCTTCTTGAACCACTGCAATCCACGTGGGGTAGGTACACCCACAGTGCTGTTAGGAAGGAAGTTCCAGTATTTTGACCCAGCGACAGTGAAGGAACTGCAAGATAGTTTCAAATCAGCATGGTGTGTGGCTTGGAGGGGAACTTGCAGGTGGTGGTGTTTCCATACATCTGCTGCCCTTGCCCTTCTATGTGGTAGAGGTTGTGTGTTTTGAAGGTGCTGTCTAAGGAGCCTTGGTGTGTTGCTGCAGTGCATCTTGCAGATGGTACACACTGCTGCCACTGTGCGTCGGTGGTGGAGGGAGTGAATGTTGTGGATGGGGTGCCAATCATGATGCCGAGCTTCTTGAGTGTTGTTGGAGCTGCAGCCATCCAGACAAGCAGACGGAATTCCATCACACTCCTGGCTTGTGCCCTGTAGATGGTGGACTGGCTTTGGGGAGTCAGGAGGTGAGTTACTCGCCTCAGGATTCCTCGCATATGACCTGCTCTTTTAGCCATGGTATTTATATGGCTATTCCTGTTCAGTTTCTGGTCAATAGTAGCCCCTGGGATGTTGATAGTGGGGGATTCAGCGATGGTAATGTCATTGAATGTCAACAGAGATGATTAGATTATCTCTTGTTGGAGATGGTCATTGCCTGGCACTAGTGCAGTGCGAATGATACTTGTCAATTATCAGCCCAAGCCATGATATTGTCCAAGTCTTGCTGCATTTCTGCACGGACTGCTTCAGTACTTTGGAGTCACGATTGGTCATGAAAATTGTGCAATCATCAGCGAACATCCCCACTTCTGACCTTATGATTGAAAGAATGTAACTGATGAAGCATCTGACGATAGTTAGGCCTAAGACACTACCCTGAGGAACTCTTGCGGTGATGTATTGGAGCTGAGCTGATTGACCTGCAACAACCACAACCATCTTCCTTTGCGCTAGGTATGACTCTAACCAGCAGAAAGTCCCCCCGCCCCCCCCGCCCCGCCCCGCCGATTCCCACTGACTCCATTTTTGCTCGGGCTCCTTGATGCCATACTCAGTCAAATGCTGCCTTGATGTCAGGGCAGTCACTCATACCTCACCTATTGAGTTCAGCTCCTTTGTCCATATTTGAACCAAGGCAGTAATGAGGTCAGGAGCTATGTGCCCCTGGCGGAACGCAAACTGAGCGTCACTGAGCAGGTTATTGCTAAGCAAGTGCCGCTTGATGGCAGTGTCGATGACACCTTCCATCACTTTACTGATGATTGAGAATAGGCTGATGGGGCGGTAATTGGCCGGGTTGGACTTGTCCTGCTTTTTGTGTACAGGACATACCTGGGCAATTTTCCACATTGCAGGATAGAAGCCAATGTTGTAGCTGTACTGGAACAGCTTGATGGGGGAATGGAAGTTCTGGAGCACAGGTATTCAGTACTATTCCGGAATATTGTGACGGCTCATAGCCTTTGCAGTATCCAGTGCATTCAGTAGTTTCTTGATATCATGCGGAGTGAATCGAACCCTGAGAAACAGTACTGTATAGTCCCCTCCACCTCCAGTCTGAACAATGACTGTTCACCACTTCTCTCTGCTTTCTGTCCCTGAGTCAGTGTCATATCCACACCATCACTGTCACATTAATCCATGTCATAACAACTCTATGAAATGTCATTTGATCACAGGCCTACTGAAAATCTATATACAGAAGAGGATATACATGAGTAGGAGCACAAGATGTTGTCAAGGTTCTTAATAAGTACTTTGTATCTGTCTTAACAAAAGTGGGGGTGGGGGCGAAGCAGGTATTGTGGTTAAGGAAGAGGAGTGTGAATTATTGGATGTGATATACATAGGAGAGAGGAAGTATTAATGGGATTCGCATCCTTGAAAGTTGATAAATCACCAGGGCCTGATGAAATGTATCCTAGGCTGTCAAATGAAGTGAGAGAGGAAATAGCAGAGGTTCTGACCATCATTTTCCAATCCTCACTGGATGCAGGTGTAGTGCCAGAGGATTGGAGTACTGTTCACATTGTACCTCTTTAAAATGGAGCAAGAGATATACCAAACAATTGCAGGCCAGTCAGTGTAACCTCAGTAGTGGGAAAATGATTGTAATCTATTCTGTGAGACAGGATAAACTGTCACTTAGAAAGGCTCAGGTCAATCAAGGACAGTCAGCATGGATTTGATAAGAGAAGATATTGTTTGACCAACTTGATTGAATTTGTCGACGAAGTAGCAAGGATGATAGATGAGGGTAGTGCAGATGATATGGTCTCCGTGGATTTTTGCAAGGCTTTTGACAAGGTCCCATGTGGCATACTAGTTAAAAAATTAAATCGCATGGAATCCAGGGAACCGCAGCAAGCTGGTTACAAAATTGGCTCAGTGACAGGAAACAAAGGGTGATTGTTGATTTAGAATTTAGAACATTACAGCGCAGGACAGGCCCTTCGGCCCTCGATGTTGCGCCGACCTGTGAAACCATCTGACCTACATTATTCCATTTTCATCCATATATCTATCCAATGACCACTTAAATGCCCTTAAAGTTGGCGAGTCTACTACTGTTGCAGGCAGGGCGTTCCACGCCCCTACTACACTCTGAGTAAAGAAACTACCTCTCACATCTGTCCTATATCTATCACCCCTCAACTAAAAGCTATGTCCCCTCGTGTTTGCCATCACCATCCGAGGAAAAAGACTCTCACTATCCACCCGATCGAAACCTCTGATTATCTTATTTGTCTCTATTAAGTCACCTCTCCTCCTCCTTCTCTCCAACGAAAACAACCTCAAGTCCCTCGGCCTTTCCTCGTAAGACCTTCCCTCAATACCAGGCAACATCCTAGTAAATCTCCTCTGCACCCTTTCCAAAGCTTCCACATCCTTCCTATAATGCGGTGACCAGAACTGCACGCAATACTCCAGGTGCGGTCTCACCAGAGTTTTGTACAGCTGCAGCATGACCTCGTGACTCCGAAACTCGATCCCCCTACTAATAAAAGCTAATCCACCATATGCCTTCTTAACAGCCCCATTAACCTGGGTAGCAACCTTCAGGGATTTATGTACCTGGACACCAAGCTCTCTCTGTGCATCTTCACTACCAAGAATCTTCCCATTAGCCCAGTGCTCTGCATTCTTGTTACTCCTTCCGAAGTGAATCACCTCACACTTTTCCGCATTAAACTCCATTTGCAATCTCTCAGCCAAGCTCTGCAGCCTATCTATGTCCCTCTGTACCCTACAACATCCTTCGGCACTATCCACAACTCCACCGACCTTAGTGTCATCCGCAAATTTACTAACTAACCCTTCTACACCCTGTTCCAGGACATTTATAAAAATGACAAACAGCAGTGGCCCCAAAACAGATCCTTGCGCTAGACCACTAGTAACTAAACTCCAGGATGAACATTTGCCATCAACCACCACCCTCTGTCTTCTTTCAGCTAGCCAATTTCTGATCCAAAGCTCTAAATCACCTTCAACCCCATACTTCCGTATTTTGTGCAATAGCCTACCGTGGGGAACCTTATCAAACGCCTTACTGAAATCCATATACACCACATCCACTGCTTTACCCTCATCCACCTGTTTGGTCACCTTCTCGAAAAACTCAATGAGGTTTGTGAGGCACGACCTACCCTTCACAAAACCGTGCTGACTATCGCTAATGAACTTATTCTTTTCAAGATGATTATAAATCCTGTCTCTTGTAACCTTTTCCAACATTTTACCCACAACCGAAGTAAGGCTCACAGGTCTATAATTACCAGGGCTGTCTCTACTCCCCTTCTTGAACAAGGGGACAACATTTGCTATCCTCCAGTCTTCTGGCACTATTCCTGTCGACAATGACGACATAAAGATCAAGGACAAAGGCTCTGCAATCTCCTCCCTATCTTCCCAGAGAATACTAGGATCTCCTTGATGGGTGTTTTACTGACTTGAGGTCTGTTTCAAGTGGCTTTCCACAGGGCTCATTTCTGAATCACCTGCTTTTTGGAGCATATATTAACGATTGGAACGTAAATGTAGGGGCATGATCAAGATGTGTGCAGATGGCACACAAATTTGCCATGTGGTAGATAGCGAGGAGTATAGCTGTAAGCTGCAGTAAGATATTGATGGCAGAAAAGTGTCAAATGGAATTCAACCGGTTAAGTGTGAAATGTGTATTTGAGGAGGTCAAACAAGGCAAAGGGATAGACAATTAATAGGAAAATGCTGAGAAGCGTAGAGGATGTGAGGGACATTGAAGTCAATGTCCACTGATGTCCTGAATGTAGCAGGTCAGGTCGATAGGTGGTTAAGAAGGCATATGGAATCCTTTCCTTTATTAGCTGAGGTATAGAATACAAGAGCAGTGAGGTTATGCTGGAACTGTATAAATCATTGGTTAGGTCACAACCTGAGTACTCTGCAGTTCTGGACACCTGATTACACAAAGGATGTAATTGCACTCGAGAGGGTACAGAGGAGATTTACAAGGATGTTTGCCAGGACTGGAAAAATGCAGCTACGAAGCAAGATTAGATAGGCTGGGGTTGTTCTACTTGGAACAGAGAAGGCTGAAGGCAGATCTGATTGAAATGGACATAATTTTGAGGGGCTTGGATAGAGTGGAGGTGAAGAGTCTATTCACCTTAGCAGAGAGATCAGTGACTAGGGGGCAGTGACTTAAAGTGCTTGGTAGAAGGATTAACTGGGAGTTGAGGAGAAACCTGTCCACCCAAAAATACAAAATTGGCTCAGTGGCAGGAAACAAAGGGTCATTGTTATAATAAAAGCAAAATACTGCGGAAGCTGGAAATCTGAAGTAAGAACAATAAATGCTGGAAATACTCAGCAGGTCTGGCAACATCTGTGGAGGGAGAAGCAGAGTTAAGTTTTCAGATCAGCGATGAAGGGTCACGGACCTGTCACGTTAACTCTGCTACTCTCTCCACAGATGCTGCCAGACCTGCTGAGTATTTCCAGCATTTCTTGTTTTTATTAAAGGGTAGTTGTTGACAGGCATTTTACTAACCGGAGGACTGTTTGCAGTGGCGTTCCACAGGGTTCAGTATTGCATCCCCTGTTTATAGTGAGGGTCCAGAACTTACTGCCTGAAAGGATAGTTTAAGCAGAGTCCCTCCACTCAGTGAAAAGGAAACTGGATGTTCACCTCAACTGTCATTATCTGCAGGGCTGTGGATCAAATGCTGGAAGGTGGGATTAGAGTTGGTGGATCATTTTTCGGCCGCTGCAGACACAATGGCACAAGTGGCCTCTTTCAGTATCTTAAACTTTCTATGATTATATTACGTGAAACACTCACTGTTACGTCCTCAACGAACTTGATGAAGATTATCAGGAATGATATTTCATTCACCTTTCCGTGCTGCTTGTCATGTATCAAAAGTTGTATTACAAGCAAGATATATTTTTGTGCTGGGTTATGACCTCTAGAAGTTTCCAACAACCAACATTAGACTGATGCTTACAAGGTTTACCCAACCTCTCCTTTTTAAACAGGGTGTAACATTGACAATCCTCCAGACCTCTGGCATCACTCCCATATCCAAGGAGGACTGAAAGATTTTGTCCAGTGCCTCTGTCATTTCCACCATTTCTTCCCTCAGTAACTCTCATAATTCCCATCCAGACTGGCTAAATGTTCTACTTTATTGTAGTACAAAAAGTGTTGAATTGAAAGGGGTTAACTGAACCAGTTTGTTCAGTGACTGTAATTAATGCCGGTCTCCATGGACCCTAATGGTGTCACTGGAGGGTTTCCCTCTTCTATTAATACAGGCCTCCTTTCAATGTGTTTTCTGAAAGTGTCAGCGGGAGCATCAGCTCCGGCACTCAAAGGGATCCGTGGCTGCAGAGAGATGGTGAGGAGATATCAGAATCTGAACAATAGATTGGAATGTTACAACAATGGGTCCGAATAGGAGAACAATAGATTGGAATGTTACAGCAATGGGTCAGAATCTGAGAACAATAGATTGGAATGTTACAACAATGGGTCAGAATCGGAGAACAATAGATTGGAATGTTACAACAATGGGTCAGAATCTGAGAACAATAGATTGGAATGTTACAACAAGTGACAGGAGTTTATCCTATTGGTTTGACTATCTTACTGCGGATTATTATTGGATAACATTAGAATTGCGGATCGCTTATGCTCTGAAGATGATTCAATTTATTTACTATCCCATCCTCGCTACTATTGGTGTCCCTGGTAAGTCTCTGTATCCAACTATTAGATTCATAAACCATATTTCACTGATTTAGTGTTCTTGTCATTTAAATCGTGAGAAGACTGAAACCATTGTCTTCAGTTTCTGTCACAAGCACCATTCCCTGTCCATGATCTGCATCCCCCTCGCTGGCCATTGTCTGAGGCTGAACCAGGAAGTTTACAACCTCTGGTATCTATTTAATGCTGAGCTGAGTTCATCCCCATATTCGCTCCATCCCCAGCCCAGCCAATTGTTATGGCCAGGTGAGGAGGGGTCAGAGTGGGTCTTCTTTATTTGACTGCAATAGTGTTTGTCCTTTATAAACAGTGCAATAGTAACGTCTCATTGAGTGTTTTACATTTTACCTTTGGTGTGATGGTGAAGGAACTGATTGGACAGGTTCTCCTGAGTTTAAACATGAAAGAGGTGAGTTTATTATACTTAACAATATAAACCCGATCTAAATAAAATCATTAAAAAAAACACAACACACAGTTACGTACACACTCACACGAGAATCACACACACACACACAAATAGATTACAGAGTGAGAAGTAAATTTGTGGTTGGATTTGAGTCCAGAATAAATTTTTTAAAAAAACTCATTCTGTGATGTTGGGCGATTCCGTGGTCTTCCAGCTGAAGTTATATTCTTGACGTTTTTTGCTTGTCGAAGTGCAGTTTGTGGCTGGTCCACATTGCTCAGGGTTTTCCTTGAGGCAGACTTGTAGGTGGCTTTCTTCCCCTGGTTACTCTGTCTGTAGCAATCCGTAGGCATGAGGGGCCCACAGTCACATGTGATTTTCAAACTTGTGATGTTAGGAGGAGAGAGAGACGGAGAGAGAGAGGTGGGGGGAGTACGGGGTGGAGGGGGGGGGGCGGTGGTCACAGCCCTTCTGCTTCTGCACAGTTTGAATCATTGGCTTGTCTGTTTTTGTCCAGGGGAAACTCCCAGCTTTCACAGAGTTGGGCAGAAGGTCTCATGACTGCCTCAGTGCATTCTCTGGACCCTTCTAATGTGATTCAAAGTTAGAAACTTCTATCTCCCCAGGGTTCAGGATGCCAGTATATATACTTGGAGGCGTTTGCACTTTGAAATTCAATGTGTCAGAGTAGCCTTGTATGCCGTGTTAATGAATGTAATCTTAGGTCATTCAATCACTGGAGCAAGCCAATGATATAGGTCCAGGCTCATCAGACATGTGGCTCCTGTCGTAGGCCTTGGAATGTGAAAAGGTGTTCTAGATGCCAATTGCGGTGGCCATCTTGGCTGCCAGCTTTTTCAAGGTTAACGGTAGGATGTTTTCTATCAAAAATATAGTGTAAGTTTCCAATCGATGAATTAAAATTCCTCATTTGGCATATTGTGCTATCGTGACACCGGCATAGCACATGGAAAGAAATGTGATAATAGGAACATTTCATTGCAGAATTGTGGGAAGAAAACGGAAGAAATACACATGCATTCTCAATAATCACTTCTCAAATTCACACATTAATCTTAGAATTACTGCAGCTGACATTGTCTGTTACAGCTGTACTGATTTAAATATTTTTGGCATTTTGTCTGGGATGGTCATGTGTCGGTTTCGACCTTGGACAATGCATCACCAATTGCTTGTTTTCCTTTTCTCTCCTCTAATGAAGTTTTAACTACTCAGGTACTATGCACCTTGATACTCTTTCTCCCAAAACCGACAGTGTGTAATAAATTGTTTTTTTTTGCCCCTGTGAGGTGTCCGAGATTTCCTCTGGGCCTTTGTTCTAGCTGAGTTCGGCTTTGAAATTGTTGGGTTTGATTAGCTTTGTGTTTGGGATCTGATCATTGGGTTCTTCAGAGGGTAGATCCACACTGACCTTACTTTTAGCTTTCTGGTGAGGTGCACAAGTGCTGTTTAGTTGAGGGTATTTTCCCTTCACTTTTTACTTAACTATGGGAAGGAACTTTCTTTTATCTACCCTATGTCTTTTGCGACATTACTGCGCACAGGTGTCTGTCCAGCTTTCACTGCACTCTCCAGCTGCACTTCGACTAGGTGAGGCATCTCCCTCACCATTGACATGCCTTTTTGGGACCTTTCCTTGTCCTTGCACGTTTCTGTAAATGCTGTGAGCAGCCTTTTTAGGTTGCCTCTTTGACCTGCATTTAATGAGGAGAGTGTGTGGTCCAATTTATCTAACATTTCAGGGTTGGCAAATCGTAGAGTGGGGGGGTTCCAGTTGGGAATTCTCCTGGCCATCCTCTAACCTGTCCTCACTGTCCTTTTCAATCCTCCCTTCCTGACTGTCTGACAGATCTGTACTTGTCTGTCCCCTCCACAGCATTTACTTTTTTTCCTTTGGTCTGGGATGTCAATTAAATAATTTATCTGACTATTCCTTTTGCCACTTGATATGGACCACTGAACTGGGCTTGAAGGGGTTCGCCGTGCATTGGGAGTATTAACAATACATGGTTTCTGGGATGACATGTTCTAGCCTTGGCATTTCTGTCTGCTTACCTTTTCATAGCTGCCTGTGAGATCTTTTGCTGTTACTGAGCCATTGCACAGCCTCTCGTGAGTCGCTCCCAGAGCACGGAAATGTGGTCTAACATGGAAGACTCATCCCTGTGTCCCAAAAACGTCTTCTTGATTAATTTAAGAGGACCACTCATCTCGTGTCCATAAACTAATTCAAAGAGACTAAAGCCAGTGGAATCTTTAGATAAGTCTCGGTAACCAGCAGGAGAAATCCCATCCCTTTGCCCCAGTCATGGGATTGCTCATTGCAGTATGGACTGATCATTGTCTTTAGGGTCTGGTGGTACTGCTCCAAAGCCCATTGTGACTGTGGATAGTAGGCTGAGGACTTTATTTAATTACTTATTTTATTTATTTAGAGATGCAGCACTGAAATAGGCCCTTCAGCCCACCGAGTCTGTGCCAACCATCAGCCACTCATTTATACTAATCCTACATTAATCCCATATTCCTACCACATCCCCACCATCCCTCAACTCCCCTACCACCAACCTATACTAGGGCCCTATCAACCTGCAAGTCTTTGGCTGTGGGAGGAAACCGGAGCACCTGGTGAAAACTCACGTGGTCACAGGGAGAACTCGCAAACTTCGCACAGGCAGTACACAGAATCAAACCCGGGTCGCTGGAGCTGTGAGGCTGCGGTGCTCCAGATTACGCATGACCTTTTCAAAAATACTGGACATGAAATGTGTGCCCTGATCCGACTGGATCTCAGCAGGAAGCCAATATAGTGTAAAGAATTGAGATAGCCCCTTCACCACTTCTTTGGCAGAGATAGTTCTTCGGGCGAATGGCCTCTGGGAATCGGGTCACCACATCCATAATGGTGAGAAGATACTGGTCGTCCCGTTATATTTTCAGCAGGGGTCCCACACAATCTTCCGGCATTCTGATGAAGGGTTCCCACAACCTGGCACGTGAGACCAATTTTACAGAACTCCACCACATCTTTGTGGAATTGTGGCCAGTCAAAATGCTGTCTTCTGCGGTCTTCGATTTTTAATATACTGACATGTCCATCCATTAGAAGTTCGTGGGCCATTGTTAATATTTCTTTAAGGGACTTCAGCGGCACCACTATCTGGAGAACCACTGTCCACTCTTCATCCGCTGTTCTGTGAGGAGGTCTCCACTTCCTCATTAGCTCCTCATTCTTTAAATAGTAACAGTCTGCAACTCCCTCTGCTTCAGTTTTGGTTTGGAAAGTCTGTGCTATTTTTTAACACTGGGTCGGGATGTGGAGCCACAAGAAAGGAAGAACTGTTTCACACATCCTTTGGGTCCTCTAACTTCCCAACGAAGGTTTCAGACAACCAGACAGTAGGGTCATCCGTCTGCAGTGTCAGTTCAGGGGATTGTTTGGCCATGGACCGAGTCACCACACAATCAGGGATTTCTGCTGTAACTACCCTGTCTGCCGGACCTCTTTTGGTCTCTCTAGAACTACTGGGGAAGCTGCCACCTTTTCCCCTGTCAGATCATTACCCAGGAGCAGTTCGACCCATCAATCAGTAAACTAGGGACAATCCGCATGGTAAAGAGTCATGAAACTGGGTCAAACTCCAAGTACACCGGATATAAGGGTATGGACATATACTGTCTTCCGACATCATTCACTAACGCTCCAGCATTCACTGCACTTTCTTTGTCCCAGCAGAAGGGATTGGCAGGCCCCTGCATCCATGAGTATGACTATTGGTTTAATTCCCTCACTCAAGGGGTGTGGTTTCACCTTTCCTTCGGATACAAATTCCTGGTAGCTCTCAAGGATTTTGTTTATTTCCCCCCCCCCCCCGCCCCCTCTCTGTGGTAGGTCTGACTGGGTCTGGGTCTGACTTACTGGGTCTGACTGCCGCAGTTGGAGGCACAGCCTGATCTGTTGTGATTTCCATCAGGGCCCTTTTTCCTGCTATGATCTGGTGGACCCTGATTAATCCTCCAGGTTTTCCCCGTCACTTGCATCATTCAGCTCGATGGCGACCTACCTTATTACACTGGAAACACACAGGTCTTTGGCCGTTTCTCCTGCTCTCAGTACCATCCTATTTGACCTGAGGGTGGGCCCCCGTGTGTCCAGCTTTTCCTCCTTGCCCTTGGCTGTTCGGGTTTCTATAACCCCCCAGACCTTTTATTCTCGGGTCTTTGTGGTGACCAGGGAAGTGTTTCCCATTGGGGCTACGGCCTTGTGTGCAAGGGAAAATTCATCACCAGAATTGCAACTTGTCCAGCTCTTTGAACCCTTTGTTCCTCTTTGTGGGTTTTAATGGGAGGGGGAGCGAGTTTGTGAACTCCTTGTGATGGATCACCACTCTGAGGTTTCGATATGTGGGCTTTAATTTGAGTGTTTCTATCCACTGGTCAAAAGTAAACACAAAAACTGACTTTAAATATTCTTTAGCTACCTAAAAATGAAACATTTGGCGAAGACAAATGTGGGTCCAATACAGGCAGTGTCAGGGGAATGTACAATGGTGAATAGAGAAATGGCAGTGAAACTAAATGATTACTTTGTGTCTGCCCTCATTGAGGAAGATACAAGGAAATTTCCAGAATTAGAGATCCAAGGGATTAGGGAGATTGAGGAAGTGAAGGAAATTAATATCGGTAAGAATGTTGTATTGGAGAAATTAATGGGGCTGAAGTTTGATGAGGCGCCAGGATCTGATATTCTGCATCCCAGGGTGTGGGAAGAGATAGCTATGGAGATGGTGGCTGCATTGGTGACTATCTTCAAAAATTCTATAGATTCTGGAGCGGTTCCTGCAGATTGGAAGGTAGCAAATGTCACCCCACTATTTAAGAAGGGAGGGAGAGAGAAAACAGGGAATTATAGACCTGCTCTCATACATCAGTCGTTGGGAAAATGCTGGGATTTTATTCTAAAGGATGTGATAAATGGACAGTTGGATAATAATCTGTTTGGGCATCGCAAACATGGATTTATGAATGAGAAATCATTTTTGGCGAACCTGTTGGAGTTTTATTGGGGATGTTACTAACAGAATTGATAAAGGGGAGTCGGTGGACGTGTTCTCCTTGGATTTTCAGATGGTTTTTGATAAAGTACCCCACAGGAGGTTGGTTAGCAACATTAAAGCACATGGGATAGGAGGTAATATACTGGCATGGATTAAAGATTGGTTAACAGGCAGAAAACAGAGACTAGGAAGAAACGGGTCGTTCTCACTTTGGCAGCTGTGACTATTTGGGGACCGCAAGGATCAGTACTTGGGCCCCAGCTCTGAACAATATATGTCAATGATTTGGATGTGGGGACCAAATGTAGTATTTCCAATTTCGCAGATGACACAAAACTAGGTGGGAATGCATGTTGTGAGGTAGATGCAATGCGTCTTCAAGGGGATTTGGACAGACATAGTGACTGAGTAAGAACATGGCAAATGGAATGTAATATGGGCAAATATGAGTTATCCACATTGGTAAGAGGAACAGATGTGCAGAGTATTTCTTAAATTGTGAAAAATTAGGAAGTGTAGATGTACAAACGGACCCGGGTGTCAGTAAATCACTGAAAAAGATGCAGGTGCAGCAAGCAATTAGGAAGGCGAATAGTCTGTTCGCCATTATCAGGAGATGATTTGAGTACAGGAGTACTGAAGTCTTGCTTCATGTGTATAGAACCTTGCTTAGACCACACCTGGAATATTATGTGCATTTTGGGTCACTTTACTTTAGGAAGGATATTATTGCCATAGAGGCAGTGCAATGAAGGTTCACCAGACTTGTTCCCGGGATGGCGGGACTGTTCTATGAAGAGAGATTGGGGAAACTGGGCCGGTATTCTAGAGAGTTTCAAAGAATGTGTCGGGATCTCATTGAAACGTATGAAATAATTAAAGGGATAGACAGCGTAGACGTATGTACGAAAATTCCCCTGGTTGCGGAGTCTGGAACTAATGGATACAATTTCGAAATAAGGGAGAAGCCATTTAGGACAGAGACGAGGAGTAAACTTTGACTCAGAAGTTTCTGAATCTTTGGAATTCTGCATCCCAGGCGGATGTGGAATCTCAGTCGTTGAGTATATTTAAAGTATAGATTGACAGATTTCTAACTGCAGATGACAAAAATGGGATATGGAGATTATTTGTGGAAAAGGCATTGAAGTGGATGATCAGCCATGGTCATATTGAATGGTGGAGCAGCCTCGATGGGCTGAATGGCTTACTCCTGCTCCAATGTCCATATGTTCGGAAGCTGCTTAACACTTTCAAACTCGAGGTCAGTTTAGTCAGGCTGCTTTCTGAGGGTTTGGAATGTTTGACGGTACACTTCCAGTACTATTTCATGTACACCCAGGATAGCAATTTTAGTCATCTCATAATCTGATGAACTTTCATCTGGCAACAGTGAATAAATCTCATGGGATTTTTCTGTTACTTTGTTTTGTAAAAACAGTGTCCAGCTCTCTGACGGCCATTTCAGTTGCATTACAAGCTTTTCACAATTGACGAAAAATTCTGCCACATCCTCCTCATTGAGCTTTGTCATGAACTGGGAGAACATTAAGAGCTCAGTACATGGTCCTGAGCTAGGGGCAGCTCCCACACTAGCTGTGCCTTCAGTGGGTGTATGGGTCTTCCTCTAGTTGTTTGAGCTGCCTTAACTCCCTTTCCTCCTTCTCATTCTGGAACACTCTGACTTTTTCCCTTTCGTGACACTCACTCTGTTCTTTCTCGCTCTCTCTGGAATTCTAATTCCAGTCTATTCTGTTCTAGTTCTACCTTAGCTAACATTGCTTTATCTGTTAGTGATTCTAACCCTGTTTGAGTCTTCAGCTTCAAGTGAAATATGGTTGGCCAAAAGTCTTAGGATTTCGGGTTTCCTACCTTTTGGACGGATAGCAATCCCTAACTGTCCAGCTACATTACTTAACTTTTCAACAGACAGGCGTTTTGACCTGTACCAAGTTACTTCACTCTGTATGCAACTCCTTTCTTGGGAATGTAACTCCTTTAGTAAGAAAGGGAGGGAAACAGAAAACAGGAAACTACAGGCAAGTTAGCATCACATCTGTCTGAGGTAAAATGTTAGAAGCTATTATTAAAGACAGTGTAGCCGGCACTTAGAAAAATTCAACGTAATCAGGCAGAATCAAAATGGTTTGATGAAAAGGAAATCATGTTTAATCAATTTGTTGGAGTTCTTTGAAGAGGTAACATGTGCTGTGGAGAAAGGGGAACCGGTGGATGTACTGTACATCGACTTCCAGGATGCAATAGATAAGGTGCCACATCAAAGGTTTTGTGAAAATAAAAGCTCATGATGAAGGGGGTAACATGTTGGCATGGATGGAAGATTGGTTAGCTAACAGAAAACAGGCAGTAGGCATAAACGGGTCATTTTCTGGTTGGCAAGATGGAACGAGTGGTGTGCCACAGGGATCAGTGCTGAGACCTCAACCTTTTACAATTTATATAAATGACTTGGATGAAGAGACCGAAGGCATGGTTGCTAAATTTGCTGATGACACAAAGATGAGTAAGAACGTAACATGGCAAGGGGACATAAGTAGGCTGTAAATGAATGTAGATAGGTTAAGTGTGTGCGTGAAGACCTGGGAAATGGAGTATAATATGGGAAAATGGGAAATTGTCCATTTTGGCAGGAATTATAAAAAAAGAAGCATATTATCTAATGGTGAGAGATTGCAGAACTCTGAGATGTAGAGGGATTTGGGTGTCCGTGTGCATGAATCACAAAAGTTAGTATGCATGTTCAGAAAGTAATTAGGAAAGCTAATAGAATGTTATCGTTTATCGTAAGGGTAGTTGAATACAAAAGTAGGGATGCTATGCTTCAGCTATGGAGGGCTTTGGTGAGACCACATCTGGAGTACTGTGCACATTACTGGTCTCCTTATTTAAGGAAGGATGTAAATGCATTGGAAGCAATTCAGAAAAGGTTTACCAGACTAACACCTGGAATGAGTGGGCTGTCTTATGAGGGAATATTGGACAGGCTCGGCTTATATCCACTGGAATTTAGAAGGGTAAGTGGCGACTTGATTTGAACATCTAAGATCTTGAGCAGTCTTGACAGGGTGCATGTGGAAAGATGTGTGTATCTTGGTGTATCTAGAATTAGGGGTCACTATTTAAAAATGAGGGGTCGCCCATTTAAAACAGAGATGAGGAGAATTTTTTTTCTCTGAGGGTTGTGAGCCTTGGGAATTCTCTTCCTCAAAAGGCAGTGGAAGAGACTCTTTAAGTGCGTGTAAGGCAGAGATAGATAGATTCTTGACAAGCAAGGGGGTGAAAGATTATCGAGGGTAGGTGGTAATGTGGAGTTGAGGTTTCAATCAGATTGGTCATGATCTTACTGAATGTCAGAGCAGCCTTGAGGGGCCGAGTGGCCTCCATCTGCTCCTAATTCATATGTTCATATGTTCGTATGCTCTGTCTTCGAACATGGGCATTTCAGTGTTCCAGCAGTGAAAGCCACAATAAAACCTTCATTGACATTTTAAGTTTTTCTCAGGATCAATTGTTTTCCCTACTTCCAATTTCTCATTTGTTGTTGGTTTACGATCACTCGAACCTCCAGATTTCTGTGACAGCCAGGTGAGGAGGGGTCCCAGGCTCCCCTCTTGTCTTATATCTTATTTCACCACAACAGAGTTTATTCCTTTTTAGCAGTGGACGTGCTGACCACCTCAGTGAGTGTTTTACCTTTTATCTTTGATGTGATCGTGAAAGAGCCAATAGGAGAGGTTTTCCTGAGCTTAAACAAGAGGTGAGTTTATTATACTTAACAATCTAAGCTGTATCTAAATAAAATAATAAGAATATACGCTACACATTCACGCACACACTCACTCGAGAATCACACACAGATAAATTAGAGTGAGAAATAAATTTGTGATGGATTAGTGTCCAGAATGAATAAATTTTAAAGAAAAACGTCTGTGAAGTTGGATAAATCTCTGGTCTGCATTTTCCCACCTTTAGTTATGTCATCTGCAAGAGTTGAAATTATGTTTTTTTTTACGTATACGTTTGTGTCATTTATATATCTATCTATATGCCAGGAACAGCACTGGTTCTAATACCAAAACCTGCGAAACAGCACTGCATACTCCCCCTCCCCCAGTCTGAACAATGTCTGTTCACCACTTCTCTCTGCTTTCTGTCCCTGAGTCAGTATCATATCTACACTGTCACTGTCACATTAGTCCATATGTTCCATTTTTCATAACAAGTCTATGTAATGGCATTTAATCACCGGCCTTTTGAAAGTCTGTACACATAACACAAAACATGTTGTCCTCATCAACAGTCACAGTTATGTCATCAACGAACTTGATTAAGATTATCAGACATGATTTTCCATTAACCTATCCGTGCTGTTTGTCATTTATAATCCCATATTTTCACAAGAAAGATATATTTTTGAGCTGGGTTCTGGCCTCTTGTAATTTCCAACCACCGACATTAGACTGACTGACAGGATTTATCTAATCTCTCCTTTTGTAACAGGGAGTAACATTTACAGCCCTCCAGTCCTCTGTCGTGACTCCCATATCCAAGGAGGATTGGAAGATTCTGACCAGTGCCTCTGCTATTTCCACCATTCCTTCCCTCAGCAACCGTCTCCATTGTTTTATCAAAGAACTGCATAAAGTTCAGTTTTCCTAATCTGTCTATTGAATGACACTTTATCAAACACATTTTGAAAGTCTATAAATATAACTTAAATCACACCACCCTCATCAACCCTCTCCATTGTTTTATCAAAGAACTCCATCAAGCTTAACTCACCACCACCTCTCTCCTCTCCTCCACTGTTGTTAAATTATCAAACTGCTTATCTGATATCCAGTACAGGATGAGCATAAATATCCTCCAATTAAATATTGGGAAGATTGAAGCCATTGTTTTCACTGCCTACTCCAACTCTGTTCCCTTGCTATTGATTCCATCCCTCTCCCTGCTAACCGTCTGAGATTCAGACAGTCTGTTTACAACCTTGGTGTCATATTCGGGACAACATTAATAGGCACATGGACAAATGTGGGTTAATTAAGGAAAATCAGCATGGATTTGTTAAGGGAAAATGGTGTTTAACAAACTTACTGGCGTTTTTTGAAGAGGTTAAAAGGAAGCCTGATGAGGGCAATGCTGTGATGTGGTGTAAATGGAATTCCAAAAAGCATTTGATAAAGTGTCACACAACAGACTTGTGAGCAAAGGTACAGCTAATCAAATAAAAAGGACAGTAACAACATGAAACTAAACTGGTTGAGTGACAGGAAACAGAGATTAGTGATTAATGGATGCTTTTCGGGCTGGAGAAAAGTTTGTAGTGGAATCAAAACAAAATACTGCAGATGCTGGAAATCTGAAATAGAATCAGAAAGTGCTGGAAATACTCAGCAGTGTCTGTGGAGAGAGAAACAGAGTTAATGTTGCAGGCTTGTGAGCTTCCATCAGAACTGGCTTAGGTTAGAAATGTAATAGGTTTTAAGCAAGTGAAGCGGGAGTGGAGGGTGTAAACACAAGAACAGAAATGTAGTCATGAGAGCGGGGGTGGGGGATGGAGTGTGTTGAAATGACAAGCGAGCGGAAGCTCGGGGTCATGCTTTTGGACTGAGCGGAGGTGTTCCACAAAGCGGTCACCCAATCTGCGTTTGACGTGCTGTGGTGTTCCAGTGAACATCAATGCCAGCTCGAGGAACAGCACCTCATTGTCCATTCTACAGACTTCTGGAGTAAACATTGAGTTCAATAATTTCAGAGAATGACTGGTCCATTTTTATTATTATTTTGTTTCATCAGTTTTTTTTTACCATGTGCCAGACTTAAACTGGGATTTTTATGTTGGTGCTTTTAGCTCGGGCTGTTCATTATTCTGTCATTTAACACCTGCTCTGCACTAATGCTTTGTCTTTCACCACACCATGAGCACACTTTCTTTGCCTTTGCCCCATGACCTCCTGGTCAGTTAATCTCTCTGATCCTCTGTTCTATCAACACCCCTTTTGCTCCATTTTGCCCCATCCCTGCTTTATCTGCTTCAAACTTGATATTTCTAACCTTTTCCAGTTCTGATGAAAGATCACAGACCTGAAACATTAACTCTGTTTCTCTCTCTCAACTCAGATGGTGCCAGACCTGTTGAGTATTTCCAGCACGTTAAGTTTTTTTATTTAAGATTTGTGGTGGAGGTCCCCGGGGATCAGTGTTGGGACCCTTTTTCTTCCTGACATATATTAATGACCTGGACCTTGGTGTACAGGGCACAATTTCAAAGGTTGTAGATGATGCAAAACTTGGAAACATTGTGAACTGTTAGGAGGGTACCATAAAACTTAAAAAGGACATAGACAAATTGGTGGAATGGGCAGACTGGTGGCAGATGAAGTTCAATGTGGAGAAATGTGAAGTGATTCATTTCGTAGGAAGGACATGGAGGGAAAATATAGAATAAAGGTTACAATTCTAAAAGGGGTTCAGGAGCAGAGGGACCTGGGTGTATATGTGCATCGGTCATTGCAGGTGGCAGGACAGGTTGAGAGAGTTTTTCATAAAGCCTACAGTATCCTGTTGCATGGAATACAAGAGCGAGGAGGTTGTTTTGAACTTGTATAAGACACTAGTTCGGCCTCGGCTGCAGCGTTGCGTATAGTTCTGGGCACATTAGATAACGTGAAGACATTGGAGAGTGTGAAAAAACATTCACAAGAATGGTTCCAGGGATGAAGAATACCAGTTAAGAAGATAGACTGGAGAAGTTGGAACATTTTCCTTGGAGAAGAGAAGGCTGAGAGGAGAGTTGATAAACGTCTGCAAAATTATGAGGTGTCTGGACACAGTTGATAGGGAAAAACTGTTCCCACACCTGAAAGGATCGAAAACGAGAGGACAAAGAATTAAAGTAATTGGTAAAAGCAGCAGAAGTGACATGAGGAAAACATTTTCATACAGCGAGTGTTAAGGTCTGGAATGCACTGCCTGAGAGTGTGGTGTAGGCAGATTCAATCGAGGCATTCAGGAGGAAATTGGATAGTTATCTGAAAAGGAAGATTGTACAGAGTTACAGGGAGAAGGCAGGGGAGTGACACTAGATGAATTGCTCTTTTGGAGAGCCAGTGCAGACACGATGGACAGAATGGCCACCTTCTGTGCTGTAACAATTTTGTGACTCTGTGGCATTCGACCACAAAATGAGCTTCCAACCTTATATTCGTGCCATCACTATGACGACGTATTTCCACCTCAATAACATCGCCCAACTTCACCCCTGTCTCAACTCATCTGCTGGTGAAGCTCTCCTTCATGCTTTCATTACCTGTGGACTAGACAATTCAAACTCATTCTCCCACATTCTACTATCTGTAAACTCGAGGTCATCTAAAACTCTGCTGCCTGTGTGTTAACTCACAACAAGTCCCATTCCCCGATCACTGACCTACATCAGCTCACAGTCAAACAATGTCTTGATATTAAAATTCTCAACACGTTTTCAAATCCCTCCATTGCCTCATCCCTCACTATCTCTGTAATCTCCTCCTGCCCGAAAACCCTCTGATATATCTCTGCTCCTCTAATTCTGGCCTCTTGTGCATTCCTGATTTTAATTACTCCACCATCGCTGGCCGCACCTTCAGTTGCCTCGGTCCAGAGCTCGGGAATATCCTCCCTACACAGCTCTACCTCTCCACCTCACTTTTATACTTTCAGACACTCCTTTAAAAGTTGCCTCTTTGACCAAGCTTTTGGTCTCCTAACCTAATATCTGCATTTGTGGTTCAGTGTTATACTTTGTTTCATAATGCTGCTGTGAAGTACCTTTGGATAAGTTCTTGTTGAAGTTTTCCAGACATGATTTGTCATTAGCATATCCGTGCTGCTTGAAATTTATTATGCTGTGCTTTTCCAACCAACGAATATTTCTGTTCTGGGTTGTGAAATTTCCCCACCACTGACGTCAGATGGACTGGACACTACAGGGTCTACTCCATCTCTCCATTTGTAATCAGGGTGTAACATTTACAACCCTCCTGTCCTCTGTCACCATTCCCATATCCAAGGAGAATTGAAAGATTCTGTCATGTGCCTCTACCAGTTCCACCATTCCTTCCTTCAGCAATCCTTATACATCCCATCCCTACTGGATACATGTTCTATTTTATTCTGGTACAAAAGGTGTTGGATTGAAAGGGGTTAACTGAAACTGTTTGTTTAGTGACTGTAATTAATGTCAGTCTCCATGGACTCTAATTGTGTCACTGGAGGGTTTCCCTCTTCTATTAATAAGGGACTGCTTTCAATGTGTGATTCCATAGTGTTAGCGGGAGCATCAGCCCCAGCACTAACAGGGATGAATAGCTCCTGAGAGAGGGAGAGGATAGATCAGAATCTGAGAACAATAGATTGAAATGTTACAACAATGGATCAGAATCTGAGAACAATTGACTGGAATGTTACAACAATGGTACAGAATCTCAGAACAATAGACTGGAATGTTACAACAATGGGCAGGAGTTTCATCTGGGAGTTTGACTCTCTTTCTGCAAATTATGGTCGGTTCTCATTAGACTATCGGATCTTTCTCGCATTGAAGTTTATGCAACACTTTTACTATCCTATCCTTGCTATTATCGGTGTCCCTGGTAAGTCTCTCCATCTAGCTATGAATGTTATAAACTAAGTTTAGCAACATTAATGTTCTTGTCATTTACTCTGCCCTCCTTGCTGCATTTGTTATCCCTGGCAAAACTCTATCTCCGGCTATGAGATCTATAAACCATTGCTACTTGTATTAGAGTTCATGTAAGTTACTCTACCATCTTTTCTGTTGTTGCTGCCCCTGCTAAGTCCCTATTTCCCGCTAAGTGTTTCACTGTTTCACTGAAATAATGTTCTTTCAATTTAAATTTTGGGAAGAGTGGAGCTCGTGCCATCAGTCTCCATAGGAAATTCTGTCCATATCCATGAACACGTACCCCTAACTGGCTAATATCGGAGGTTCAAACAGACAGTTTGCATCCTCTGCGTTCTATGTAACCCTGAGCTGAGTTCTGACCCCTTAATCTCTCCAGGACCAACCTTGCCGACTACCAGCTCTGTAATATCACCCGTCTGCCTCAGCTCATCTGATACATAAATCCTCATCTGTGCCCTTGTTAACACAGATAGAAACACATAGAAACACACATAGAAAATAGGAGCAGGAATAAGCCATTCGGCCCTTCGAGCCTGCCCAGCCATTCATTATGATCATGGCTGATCATCCAACTCAATGACTTGTTCCCACTTTCCCCCCATATCCTTTGATCCCTTTCATCCTAAGAGCTATATCTAACTGCTTCTTGAAAACATGCAATATTTTGTCCTCAACTGCTTCCTGTGGTAGCGAATTCCACAGGCTCATCACTCTCTGGGTGTAGGAATTTCGCATCTCAGTCCTGAAAGGTTTACTTCATATCCTTAGACTATGACCCCTGGTTCTGGACTCCCCCACCATCGGGGACATCCTTCCTGTATCTGCTTTGTCAAGTCCAGTTAGAATTTTATAGGTTCCTATGAGATCCCCGCATCATTCTTCTGAACTCCAGCGAACATAATCCAAACCGACTCAATCTCTACTCATACGTCAGTCCTGCCATCCAGGGAATCAATCTGGTAAGCCTACAGCAAGAACATCCTTCCTTAGATAAGGAGACCAAAGCAGCACACAATATTCCACGTGTGGCCTCACCAAAGCCCTGTATAATTGCATCCCTGCACCTGTACTCGAATCCTCTCGCTGTGAAGGCCAACGTACCATTTGCCTTCTTTACTGTCCTTTGCACCTGCATGCTTACCTTCAGTGACTGGTGTACAAGTACACCCAGCTCTCCTTGCATATTCCCCTCTCTCAGTTTATAGCCATTCAGATACTAATCTGCCTTCCTGTTTTTGCTACCAAAGTGGATAACCTCACATTTATCCACATTGTACTGCATCTGCCATGCATTAGCCCACTCACTCAAATTGTCCAAATCGTCCTGAAGCCTCTCTTCATCCTCCTCACAACTTACCATCCCACTCAGTTTTGTGTCTTCTGCAAATTTGGAGATATTACACTTATTTCCCTCATCGAAATCAGTAATATATATTGTGAATAACTGGGGTCCTAGCACCGATCCCTGTGGTACCCAACTCGTCACTGCCTGCCATTCGGGAAAAAAAGACCCATTTATTCCTCCTCTCGGGTTTCCTGTCTGCCAACCAATTTTCTATCTATCACAATACACTAGCACCAATCTCATGCGCTTTAATTTTACAGGCTAATCTGTTATGTGGGACTTTGACGAAAGCCTTCTGAAAGTCCAAATAAACCACATCCACTGTCTCCCCCTCATCAACTCTACGGGTTACATCCTCGAAGAATTCTTGTAGATTTGCCAAGCATGATTTCCGTTTCGTAAATCCATGCTGACCCTGTCCGATTCTACCACTTTTCTACAAGTGCTCTGCTATAAAATCGTTGATAATGGACTCTAGAACTTTCCCCGCTACCGACGTCAGGCTGACTGGTCTATAATTCCCTGCTTTCTCTCAACCTCCCTGGGGTTACTTTAGCTACCCTCCAATCTGTAGGAAATGTTCCAGAATCTATAGAATCTTGTAAGATGACCACCAATACATCCATTATTTCTGGGACCGCTTCCTTCAGTACTCTGGGATGTAGATTATCAGGCCCTGTGAATTAATCGGCCTTCAATACCATCAATTTCTCCAACACCATTTCTCTACTAATACAGATTTCCTTAAGTTACTCTCTCTCACTAAACCCTGTGTTCCCCAATATTTATGATATGGTATTTGTGTGCTTATTTGTGAAGACAGAACCAAAGTATGCATTTAGTTGGTCAGCCATTTCTTTGTTCCCCATAATTAATTCCCCTGTTTCTGATGGTAAGGGACCTACATTTGCCTTGACCAATCTTTAAATCTATTAAATCCACTCTTGACTATTCCAATTATATCCTGGTCACCCTCCCAGTTATAAACCTTGATAAAGCACAGCCCATCTAGAACCTGCTGCCTGTAAACTAATTCACATCAAATCCTGATCACCCATCACCCCTGTGCTCACTGATCTACTTTGGCTCCGGGACTGGCAGCACCTTAAATTAAATATTTTCATTCATGTGTTTGAACCTCACCCTCAATTAGTCCCATTGCCCTGTCCATTCCCATATTGCTGCCTTCAAGTCTTTTCTTCAATTCCCATTGAAAAGAAGGCTTCTTTCCCTCTGTTTCTGTCTATGGCAGGTATTCTCAGCTTTGCAGTGTCACTGGGCCCAATGCCATGGACGTTTGGATCCATGAAATGGTACGAGCTGAGCTGCCGGCCACTTCCAGTGCTCCAGGCCTGGACAGGACTCTTGTCCCTGTTCACCAAGTATGTGCTGGTAGTGTGCAGAGGGATCTGATCTGACACCAATCAGCCATTCCAGCACCTTTGCTCTACGTCTTTGATATGAAGTGATGCGGGGGGGGGGGGGGGGGCGGGAGGGGGGTGGGTACATTGAGCAGTGTGAGAGGTTGGTGGCGTTGAGTGTATGAGATGCCATGTGGAGACCACTTCACTGACATTGACCAACAGTGTGAGCTCATTAAACTTCTTCTGGCTCTGCTGCCAGGTCCTCGGGGCCAGACCTCTTGCATTGACCTCCCTGGCCACCTGCTCCCATTCCCTTCGGAAGACGTTCCTTAAGGGTCTCCGCTCCACCCCACAGAAACAGGGCCTCTCTCCTACGGTCACCCTCCATGACTAAGGCCTCCAGCACCACAGCTGTGAGCAGCAGAGCCCTCTTTCTGTCCTTGTATTCCATTTACCTCGTCTCCAATTGCAGCATTCACAGTCAGCAGCAGCAGCCTTCTGTGATTCAGTACAGCTTCCCTTTAAGAGAGACAGACTTCCTTTAAGAGCTGAATCCTGGCTGAAGCACGTGCCAGACTCACACACAGTTAGGTCCCTGTTAAGCTTGCAGATAGACAGCAGTGCGTGTCACCCTGGGCAGCACGTAGAATTCATGAAAATGAGGAGACAGCAGGAAGCTTGTGTGTCACCTGCCTCAACAGGAACGGGCACGGGCAGATCACGAATCACAATCCCTACCCCTGAAAACTGGTACAAACGTCTCTTCCACTCTGTCTCTATTTTCCTTCCCCTCTTTCACCCTTTCTCCCTCTCTCTCTGTGTCTCTTGTTCATATAATCAGAGATTGATGCAGCACAGAATGAGGCAATTCGGTCCGTTCTGTCAGTACTGTCTCTTTGAAAGAGATGTCTAATTAGTTCCACTCCCTCCTCTTTCCCCAGACTCCTATTGTTTTTTTTCCTTGTCAAGTTTTTGTTAAATTCCCTTTTGAAAGATATTATTGAATCTGCTTCTACCATGATTTCAGGCAGTCAAATCCAGATCACAACCATAGAACGATAGGCCCAAATATCCGTGGAAAGGTTACGGCACAGAATAAGGTTATTCAGCCCATCGTGTCTCTGCTGGCTGAAAGAAACTAGTCGCCCAATCTAATCCCATCTTCCAGCCGCTGGTCCATGGCCTTGCCAGTTACAGCACCTCAGGTGTAGGTCCAGGTACCTTTTAAAATAATTGATGGCTTCTGGCTCCATCACCATTCCTGGCATTGAATTTCAGACACCCACCACCCTCTGGGTGAAAAGGTTTTCCCTCATGTCCCCTCTGATCCGTCTAACAATCACTTTAAAACTGTGCCCCCTGGTAATTGACCTCTCTGCTAGGGGAAACAGGTCCTTCCTGGCTACTCTACCTGGGCCCCTCATCATTTTGTACACCTTAATTAAGTCACCCCTCTGTCTCCTCTGTTCTAAAGAAAACAATCTTAGCCTATCCAATCTTTCATCATGGATGCAATGTTCCATCACTGGCAACATTCTTGAAAATATTCTCTGTACTCTCTCCAAAGCAATTATGTCCTTCCTGTAATGTGCTGACCAGAACAATACACAATACTCCAGCTGTGGCCTAACCAGTGCTTTATACAATTACGGCATTACATCCCTACTTTTGTATTCTATATATCAGCCAGTAAAAGAAAGCATTCCATATGCCTTCTTCACCTCTCTGTCTACCTGTCCTGCCACCTTCCAGGACCTGTGGACATAAATTCCAAGGTCTCTAACTTCTTCTACCCCTTTCACTATCCTCCTGTCTGTTGTGTATTCCCTCGCTTTATTTGCCCTTCCCAAATGCATTGCATCACAGTTCCCCAGACTGACTTCCATTTGCCACTTTTCCATCCACTCAACCAAACCATTTAAACCATTGATATCATTCTGGAGTCTACAGCTATCTTCTTCACTATTAACTACATGACCAATTTTTGTGTCATCAGCAAATTTTCCAATCATACCTCCCGGATTTAAGTCCAAATCATTACTATACATCACAAATTGCAATGGACCCAACACTGAGACCTGTGGAACGCCACTGGAGACCGCATTCCATTCGCAAAAAAACATCTGTCGACCATTACCTTTTGTTTCCTGACATTGATCCAATTTTGGATCCAACTTGACACATTCCCCTGTATCTCGTAAGCTTTTACTTTTCTGAACAGTCTGCCACGTGGGACTTTACTAAAATCCATGTAGACCACATCCATTGCACTACCTTTATCAATCCTTCTTGCTACTTCCTCACAAAACTTAATTATGTGAGTAAGGCAAGACCTTCCATTAACAAATCCATGCTGACTATCCCAAATTAATCTTTGCCTTTCTAAGTGACAGTTTATCGTAGCTCTGAGAATTGATTCTAATAATTTGCCCACCGATATCCGACTAAAGGCCTGCTCGGGTCTGGAAATAAAACCCGACCGAACCTGACAGAACAACATCGGACCCGAGTCCCAGCCGGCCCGAGCCTGACCCGACCATATTGCACTCACTGTACTTAGCACTTTTGGATGGAATGTAAGGAAGCTGCAGCATGAGCGTGGTGACATCATAGAAACACTCACATTCTCACTGCGCAGACTCAGAGTCTGTTGAGTCCAGATGCACGTTTCCCTCCTTGACGTCCCAGACTCCCAGCTCAGGCAGGCTTTTAAAATGTTGATGCTTACTTACTCTACTTCCCTTTTTCTCACAGCCGATCCAAATGTAGTACTGTGTGTGTCCGACCCAACCCGAGTCCGAAAGCCGGATCCGGAAGAGCGATCCGATCCGTCCCGAACCCGACATATGTCGTCGGGTCTTGTCCGGTTTTGGTCGGGTAGCTGGCCTTGAGCTCAGACTGAAACGCCTATAATTATTTGGCTTATCCTTGGCACCATTTTTAAACATTGGTACTACGTTCACAGACCTCCAATGGTCTGGTACCTCTCCTGTATCTAGTGAGAATCTGAAGATGATCCTCGGAGCATCTGCTATTTCCTCCCTGGCTTCCTTTAAGAGCCTGGGATACAATTCATCTGGTCCTGGCGATTTATCCACTTTCAAGGATGTCAGACCCTCTAGTACTTCCTCTCTCATTGTTCTTATCATATCTAATATTTCACAGACCTCCTCTTTAACTATAATGTCTGCATCATCTCTCTCCTTTGTGAAGACAGAGACTCAGTAAGGACCCTGCCCACATCTTCTGCATCCACGCATAAACTACCTTGTACATCTCTGATATACCCTCTCCTTTCCTTAGTTATCCTTTTATTCCTAATGTACTGATAAACCATCTTTGGGTTTTCCTTGATTCTACCTGCCAATATTTTTTGACGTCCTCTCTTTGCTTTTCTAATTACCTTTTTTACTTCACCCCTGCACATTCTTTACTCCTCTCGGCTTTCTAAAGTAGTGTTTGTTTGTGACTGTCAGAAGCTTCGTTTATTCTGATTTATCTTACCCTGTATGTTTCCAGATAACCGGGGGTTCTAAATTTGACAACACACTGTGCAAGAAAATTCTCTTCATTTTGCCTCTGATTCTTTGCCAATTACCTTAAATCAGCATAATTTTAATGATGTTGTGAGCACAGTCCTAGCAAATACAGACCAGTTAGTTTAACATCAGTGGTGGGTCATGTTTTACAAACAATAATTGGAGAAGAAATCAACAGAAACTTGGAGAGGTTTGAGTTAATGATGGATGGCAAGCACGTATTTGGAGGAACATAAGAGCTGGAGTAGACCATTCAGCCCATCGACCCTGCTCCGTCATTCAATTAGATCATGTCTGATCATCTACCACAATGTCACTTTCCCATTCTATCCCTTGATGCCATTTGTCTCCTGAAATCCATTGATTTCAGTCTTGAACATGCTCAGTGTTGATCTTCCATAGCCTCTGTGGTGGTGAATTCCAAAGATTTACCTCCCTCTGAGTGAAGAAATTCTTCTTCATCTCAGTCTTAAATTGCTTACCCCTTATTCTGAGATTATGTCCTCCTGGTTCAAGACTCACCACCCAGGGGTGGATCTGCATCCACCCCGTCACCCCCGTAAAAATGTTGTATGAGATCACTTCTCATTTTTTGAAAACCGGGAGAATACAGGCCCAGTTTTCTCAATCTCTTCTCATCCGACAATCCTGCCATCCCAGGGATTGCCTGCTGAACCTCAGTTTCACTACCTGCATGGCAAATATATCCTTCTTGAGACAAGGAGACTAAGACTGTACACAATACTCCGGGTGCAGTCTCACCAAAGTTGTATACAATTGCAGCCAGACGTCTTTACTCCTGTACTCAAAACCCCTTGAGATGGAGGCCAACATACCATTTGCCTTCCAAACCGATTGGTGCATCTGCACACTGGCCTTTAGTGACTCATGAACAAGGAGACCCACGTCCCTTTGGAAATCAACACTTCCCAACTTCTCACCAGTCAAAAAATATACTGTCTTTCTGTTTTTGTTTTACTGTAGTGGATCACTTGATACTTATTCATATTATATTCCAGCTGCCATATTCTTGCCCATTCTCTTCGCCAGCCAAATCCGCTTGAAGCCTCCTTGCATCCTCCTCACAACTAACTTTCCCACCTATTTTTGTATCATCGGCAAATTTGTAAATATTACATTTGGTCCCCACATCCAAATCATCTATATAGATTGTGAACAGCTGTGGCCCTAGTACTGATCCTTGTGGTATCCCCACTCGGAACAGTCTGCCATCCTAAGAATGACCCGTTTATTCCCATTCTCTCTTTTCTGCATGTTAACCAATCAATCCATGCCAGCATATTACCCCAATCACATGTGCTGTAATTTTGTTTACTAACCTCCTGTGTGGGATCTTATCTAAAGTCTTCTGCAAATCCAAATACACCACATCCACTGGTTCTCCTTTAGTAATGCTGCAAGTAATATCCTCAAAAAACTTCAACAGATTTGTTACACATGATACCCCTTTCATAAATCCCCTTTGACTCCGCCAATTTTATCATTATGTTCTAAGTTCTAGTTATCACATCCTTTACAATAGATTCTAGGATTTTTCCTATTACCGACGTTAAACTAACAGGTGTGTAGTTCTCATTCTCCATCTCCCACCCTTCTTAAATAGTAAGGTTACATTTGCTACTTTCCAGTCTTTAGGATCTCTCCCAGAATCTATAGAAGATTGAAAGATACCAACCAATACATCCACGATCCCGATTGCCACCAGTTGTTGGCAAAATGCTGGGACTCTATTCTAGAAGATGTGATAAATGGACAGTTGGATAATAATCTGTTTGGGCATCGTTAACATGGATTTATGAATGAGAAATCATCATTGACGAACCTGTTGGACTTTTATTGAGTATGGTTACTAACAAATTTGATAAAGGGGAGTCGGTGGACGTGTGAAACTTGGATTTTCAGAAGGTTTTTGATAAAGTCCCCCACAGGAGGTTGGTTAGCAACATTGAAGTACAAGGGATAGGAGGTAAATACTGGCATGGATTAAAGATTGGTTAACAGGCAGAAAACAGAGAGTAGGAAGAAACGGGTCATTCTCACTTTGGCAGGCTGTGACTGGTTGGGTACCGCAAGGATCAGTACTTGGGCCCCAGCTGTTAACAATATATGTCAATGATTTGGATGTGGGAACCAAATGTAGTATTTACAAGTTCTCAGATGACACAAAACTAGGTGGGAATGCATATTGTGAGGAAGATGCAATGCATCTTCAAGGGGATTTGGACAGACATAGTGACTGGGCAAGAACATGGCAAATGGAATGTAATATGGGCAAATATGAGGTTATCCACTTTGGTAAGAGGAACAGATGTGCAGAGCATTTCTTAAATAGTAAAAAAAAATCGGAAGTGTAGATGTACAAACGGACGCGGGTGTCAGTAAATCAATGAAAACTAACATGCAGGTGCAGCAAGCAATTAGGAAGGCTAATGTTCTGTTAGCCTTTATCACAAGATGATTTGAGTACAGGAGTTGTGAAGTCTTACTTCATGTGTATAGAACCTTGCTTAGACCACACCTGGAATATTGTGTGCAGTTTGGGTCCCCTAACCTTTGGAAGGATATTATTGCCATAGTGGGAATGCAATGAAGGTTCACCAGACTTGTTCCCGGGATGGCGGGACTGTTCTATGAAGAGAGATTGGGGAAACTGGGCCGGTATTCTAGAGAGTTTCAAAGAATGTGTCGGGATCTCATTGAAACGTACGAAATAATTAAAGGGATAGACAGCGTCGATGCATGTACGAAATTTCCCCTGGTTGCGGAGTCCAGAACTAATGAATACAATTTCAAAATAAGGAGGAAGCCACTTAGGACAGAGATGAGGAGAAAACTTTGACTCAGAGGTTTCTGAATCTTTGGAATTCTGCAACACAGACGGATGTGGAATCTCATTCGGTGAGTATGTTTAAGCTATAGATTGACAGATTTCTAACTGCAAATGACAAAAATGGGATATGGAGATTATGTGTGAAAAAGGCATTGAAGTGGATGATCAGACATGGTCATATTGAATGGTGGAGCAGCCTCGATGGGCTGAATGGCCTACTCCTGCTCCTATGTCCCTATGTTCGGAAGCTGCTTAACTCTTTCAAACTCGAGGTCAGTTTAGTCAGGCTGCTTTCGGACGGTTTGGAATGTTTGATGGTACACTTCCGGTACTATTTCATGTACAAACAGGATAGCAATTTTAGTCATCTCATAATCTGATGAACTTTCATCTGGCAATAGTGAATAAATCTCATGGGATTTTCCTGTTACTTTGTTTTGTAAAAACAGTGTCCAGCTCTCTGACGGCCATTTCAGTTGCTTTACAAGCTTTTCACAAGTGTCGAAAGATTCTGCCACATCCTCCTCATTGAACTTTGTCATGAACTGGGAGAACTTTAAGAGCTCAGTACATGGTCCTGAGCTAGGGGTAGCTCCCTCACTCGCTGTGCCTTCACTGGGTGTATGGGTCTTCCTCTAGTTGTTTGAGCCGCCTTAACTCCCTTTCCTCCTTCTCCTTCTGGAACACTCTGACTTTTTCCCTTTCGTGACACTCACTCTGTTCTTTCTCGCTCTCTCTGGAATTCTAATTCTAGTCTATTCTGTTCTAGTTCTACCTTAGCTAACATTACTCTATCTGTTAGTGATTCTAACCCTGTTAGAGTCTACAGCTTTAAGTGAAATATGGTTGGCCAAATGTCTTAGGATTTCGGGTTTCCTACCTTTTGGACAGAGAGTAATCCCTAACTGTCCAGCTACATTACTCAACTTTTCAACAGACAGGCGTTTTGACCTGTACCAAGTTATTTAACTCTGTATGCAATTCCTTTCTTGGGAATGTAACTCATTTAGTAAGAAAGGGAGGGAAACAGGAAACTACAGGCAAGTTAGCATCACATCTGTCTGAGGTAAAATGTTAGAAGCTATTATTAAAGACAGTGTAGCCGGCACTTAGAAAAAATCAAGGTAATCAGGCAGAATCAAAATGAAGATGTACCATGTGCTGTGGAGAAAGGGGAACCGGTGGATGTACAGTACTTAGATTTCCAGGATGCAATAGATAAGGTGCCACATCAAAGGTTTTGTGAAAATAAAAGCTCATGATGAAAGGGGTAACATGTTGGCATGGATAGAAGATTGGTTAGCTAACAGAAAACAAGCAGTAGGCATAAATGGGTCATTTTGTTCTTGGCAAGATGTAACGAGTGGTGTGCCACAGGGATCAGTACTGGGACCTCAACTTTTTACAGTTTATATCAATGACTTGGATGAAGAGACCGAAGGCATGGTTGCTAAATTTGCTGATGACACAAATATGAGTAAGAAAGTAACATGTGACGGGGACATAAGGAGGCTGTAAATGAATATAGATAGGTTAAGTGAGTGCGTAAAGACCTGGGAAATGGAGTATAATGTGGGAAAATGGGAAATTGTCCATTTTGGCAGGAGCTATACTAAAAAGAAGCATATTATCTAATGGTGAGAGATTGCAGAGCTCTGAGATGCAGAGGGATCTGGGTGTCCGTGTGCATGAATCACAAAAGGTTAGTATGCATGTTCAGAAAGTAATTAGGAAAGCTAATAGAATGTTATCGTTTATCGTAAGGGTAATTGAATACAAAAGTAGGGATGTTATGCTTCAGCTATAGAGGGCATTGGTGAGAGCACATCTGGAGTACTGTGTACATTACTGGTCTCCTTATTTAAGGAAGGATGTAAATGCATTGGAAGCAATTCAGAAAAGGTTTACCAGACTAATACCTGGAATGAGTGGGCTGTCTTATGAGGGAATATTGGACAGGCTCGGCTTATATCCACTGGAATTTAGAAGGGTAAGTGGCGACTTGATTTGAACATCTGAGATCATGAGCGGTCTTGACAGGGTGCATGTGGAAAGATGTGTGTATCAGGGTGTATCTAGAACTTGGGGTCACTATTTAAAAATGAGGGGTCGCCAATTTAAAACAGAGATGAGGAGATTTCTTTTTTTCTCTGTGGGTTGTGAGCCTTTGGAATTCTCTTCCTCAAAAGGCAGTGGAAGAGACTCTTTAAGTGCGTGTAAGGCAGAGATAGATAGATTTTTGACAAGCAAGGGGGTGAAAGATTATCCAGGGTAGGTGGTAAGGTGGACTTGAGGTTTCAATCAGAATGGTCATGATCTTACTGAATGGCAGAGCAGTCTTGAGGGACCGAGTTGCCGACACCTGCTCCTAATTCATATGTTCATATGTTCGTATGCTCTGTCTTTGAACGTGGGCATTTCAGTGTTCCAGCTGTGAAAACAACAATAAAGCCTGCATTGACATTTTAAATTTAGTCTACTTCAACGCCAGGAGTATCCGGAATAAGGTGGGTGAGCTTGCAGCATGGGTTGGTACCTGGGATCTCGATGTAGTGGCCATTACGGAGACATGGGTAGAGCAGGGGCAGGAATGGATGTTGCAGGTTCCGGGATTTAGATGTTTCAGTACGAACAGAGAAGATGGTAAAAGAGGAGGGGGTGTGGCATTGTTAATCAAGGAGAGTATTACAGCGGCAGAAAGGACGTTTGAGGACTCGTCTACTGAGGTAGTATGGGCCGAGGTTAGAAACAGGAGAGGATAGGTCACCCTGTTGGGAGTCTTCTATGGACCTCCGAATAGTTCCAGAGATGTAGAGGAAAGGATAGCGAAGATGATTCTCGACAGGGGCGAGAGTAACAGGGTAGTTGTTATGGGGGACTTTAACTTTCCAAATATTGACTGGAAATACTATAGTTCGAGTACTTTAGATGGGTCAGTTTTTGTCCAGTGTGTGCAGGAGGGTTTTCTGACACAGTATGCAGACAGGCCAACCAGGGGCGATGCCACATTGGATTTGGTACTGGGTAATGAACCTGGCCAGGTGTTAGATTTAGATGTAGGTGAGCACTTTGGTGATAGTGATCACAATTCGGTTAGGTTTACCTTAGCGATGGGCAGGGACAGGTATATACCGCAGGTCAAGAATTATAGCTGGGGGAAAGGAAATTATGATGCGATTAGGCAAGATTTAGGATGCGTAGGATAGGGAAGGAAACTGCAGGGGATGGGCACAATCGAAAAGTGGCGCTTATTCCAGGAGCAGCTACTGCGTGTCCTTGATAGGTATGTACCTGTGAGGCAGGGAGGAAGTTGTCGAGCGAGGGGGCCGTGGTTTACTAAAGAAGTTGAAGCGCTTGTCAAAAGGAAGAAGAAGGCTTATGTTAGGATGAGACGTGAAGGCTCAGTTAGGGCGCTTGAGAGTTACAAGCTCGCCAGGAAGGATCTAAAGGGAGAGCTAAGAAGAGCAAGGAGAGGAAACGAGAAGTCATTGGCGGATTGCATCAAGGAAAACCCTAAGGCTTTCTATATGCATATCAGGAATAAAAGAATGTCTAGAGTGAGATTAGGGCCAATCAAGGATAGTAGTGGGAAGTTGTGTGTTGAATCAGAGGAGATAGGGGAAGTGTTGAATGAATATTTTTCGTCAGTATTTACAGTAAAGAAAGAAAATGTTGTCGTGGAGAATACTGAGATTCAGACTACTAGGCTAGATGGGATTGAGGTTCACAAGGAGGATCTGTTAGCAATTTTGGAAAGTGTGAAAATAGGTAAATCCCCTGGGCCAGATGGGATTTATCCTTGGATTCTCTGGGAAGCCAGGGAGGAGATTGCAGAGCCTTTGTCCTTGATCTTTATGTCGTCATTGTCGACAGGAATAGTGCCGGAAGACTGGAGGATAGCAAATGTTGTCCCCTTGTTCAAGAAGGGGAGTAGAGACAGCCCTGGTAATTATAGACCTGTGAGCCTTACTTCGGTTGTGGGTAAAATGTTGGAAAAGGTTATAAGAGACAGGATTTATAATCATCTTGAAAAGAATAAGTTCATTAGAGATAGTCAGCACGGTTTTGTGAAGGGTAGGTCGTGCCTCACAAACCTTATTGAGTTTTTCGAGAAGGTGACCAAACAGGTGGATGAGGGTAAAGACGTGGATGTGGTGTATATGGATTTCAGTAAGGCGTTTGATAAGGTTCCCCATGGTAGGCTATTGCAGAAACTACGGAAGTATGGGGTTGAAGGTGATTTAGAGCTTTGGATCAGAAATTGGCGAGCTGAAAGAAGACAGAGGGTGGTGGTTGATGGCAAATGTTCATCCTGGAGTTTAGTTACTAGTGGTGTACCGCAAGGATCTGTTTTGGGGCCACTGCTGTTTGTCATTATTATAAATGACCTGGCAGAGGGTGTAGAAGGGTGGGTTAGTAAATTTGCGGATGACACGAAGGTCGGTGGAGTTGTGGATAGTGCCGAAGGATGTTGTAGGGTACAGAGGGACATAGATAGGCTGCGGAGCTGGGCTGAGAGATGGCAAATAGAGTTTAATGCGGAAAAGTGTGAGGTGATTCACTTTGGAAGGAGTAACAGGAATGCAGAGTACTGGGCTAATGGGAAGATTCTTGGTAGTGTAGATGAGCAGAGAGATCTTGGTGTCCAGGTACATAAATCCCTGAAAGTTGCTACCCAGGTTAATAGGGCTGTTAAGAAGGCATATGGTGTATTAGCTTTCATTAGTAGGGGGATCGTGTTTCGGAGCCACGAGGTCATGCTGCAGCTGTACAAAACTCTGGTGAGACCGCACCTGGAGTATTGCGTGCAGTTCTGGTCACTGCATTATAGGAAGGATGTGGAAGCTTTGGAAAGGGTGCAGAGGAGATTTGCTAGGATGTTGCCTTGTATGGAGGGTTGGTCTTACGAGGAAAGGCTGAGGGACTTGTGGTTGTTTTCGTTGGAGAGAAGGAGGAGGAGAGCTGACTTAATAGAGACATATAAGATAATCAGAGGGTTAGATCGGGTGGATAGTGAGAGTCTTTTTCCTCGGATGGTGATGGCAAACACGAGGGGACATAGCTTTAAGTTGAGGGGTGATAGATATAGGACAGATGTCAGAGGTAGTTTCTTTACTCAGAGAGTAGTAGGGGTGTGGAACGCCCTGCCTGCAACAGTAGTAGACTCGCCAACTTCAACTGCATTTCAGTGGTCATTGGATAGACATATGGATGAAAATGGAATAGTGTAGGTCAGATGATTTCACAGGTCTGCGCAACATCGAGGGCCGAAGGGCCTGTACTGCGCTGTAATGTTCTAATTCTAATTCTAAAAAAAAAGTTTTTACTCAGAAGCAATTGTTTTTCCCGACTTCCAATTTCTCATTTGTTGTTGGTTTACGATCACTAGAACCTCCAGATTTCTGTGACAGCCAGGTGAGGAGGGGTCCCAGGCTCCCCTCTTGTCTTATATCTTATTTCACCACAACAGAGTTTATTCCGTTTTAGCAGTGGACGTGCTGACCACCTCAGTGAGTTTTTTTACCTTCTATCTTTATTGAGATCGTGAAAGAGCCAATAGGACAGGTTTTCTTGAGTTTAAACAAGAGGTGAGTTTATTATACTTAACAATCTAAGTTGTATCTAAATAAAATAATAAAAATATACGCAACACATTCACGCACACACTCACACGAGAATCACACACAAATAAATTAGAGTGAGAAATAAATGTGTGATGGATTAGTGTCCAGAATAAATAAATTTTAAAGAAAAACGTCTGTGAAGTTGGATAATTCTCTGGTCGGCATTTTCCCACCTTTAGTTATGCGTTTCATGTCATCTGCAAGAGCTGAAATTATGTTTTTTTTTTAAGGATTACTTTGTGTCAGTTATATATCTATCTATATGCCAGGAACGGCACTGGTTCTAATACCGACTCCTGAAAAACAGCACTGTATACTCCCCCTCCCCCAGTCTGAACAATGTCTGTTCACCACTTCTCTCTGCTTTCTGTCCCTGAGTCAGTATCATATCCACACTGTCACTGTCACATTAGCCCATATGTTCCATTTTTCATAACAAGTCTATGAAATGTCATTTGATCACCGGCCTTTTGAAATTCTGTGCACATAACACAAAACATGTTATCCTCATCAACACTCACAGTTCTGTCATCAACGAACTTGATCAGGATTATCAGACATGATTTTCCATTAACCTATCCATGCTGTTTGTTATTTATTATCCCATGTTTTTCCAAGAAAGATATATTTTTGTGCTGGGTTCTGGCCTCTAGTAATTTCCAACCACTGACATTAGACTGACTGGTCAGTAGTTACAGGATTTATCTAATCACTCCTTTTGTAACAGGGAGTAACATTTACAGCCCTCCAGTCCTCTGTCATGACTCCCATATCCAAGGAGGATTGGAAGATTCTGACCAGTGCCTCTGCTATTTCCACCATTCCTTCACTCAGCAACCGTCTCCATTGTTTTATCAATCACTGCATTGGGTTCAGTTTTCCGAATCAGTCCATTGAATGTAACTTGATCAAACACCTTTTGAAAGTCTATAAATATAACTTAAATCACACCACCCTCATCAACCCTCTCCATTGTTTTATCAAAAAACACCATCATGTTTACCTCACCACCACCTCTCTCCTCTCCTCCACTGTTGTTAAATTATCCAAAAGCTTATCCGACATCCAGCACTGGATGAGCAGAAATTTCCTCCAATTAAATATTGTGAAGATTGAGGCCATTGTTTTCCCTGCCCAGTGCAAATCTGTTGCCTTGTTATTGATTCCATCCCTCTCCCTGGTAACAGTCTCAGATTCAGACAGTCTGTTTGCAACCTTGGTGTAATATTCGGGACAACATTAATAGGCATATGGACAAATGTGGGTTAATTAAGGAAAACCAGCACGGATTTGTTAAGGGAAAATGGTGTTTAACAACCTGGCTGGAGTTTTTTGAAGAGGTAAAAAGGAAGCTTGATGAGGACAATGCTGTTGATGTGGTTTAAATGGAATTCCAAAAAGCATTTGATAAAGTGTCACACAACAGACTTGTGAGCAAAGTTATAGCTCATCGAATAATAAAGGACAGTAGCAACATGAAACTAAACTGGTTGAGTGACAGGAAACAGAGAGTAGTGATTAATGGATGCTTTTCGGGTTGGAGAAAAGTTTGTAGTGGAATCAAAACAAAATACTGCAGATGCTGGAAATCTGAAATAAAAACAGAAAGTGCTGGAAATACTCAGCAGTGTCTGTGGAGAGAGAAACAGAGTTAATGTTCCAGGTTTGTGTCCTTTCATCAGAACTGGATTAGGTTAGAAATGTAATAGGTTTTAAGCAAGTGAAGCGGGAGTAGAGGGTGTAAACACAAGGACAGAAATGTGGACATTTGAGCAGGGGTGGGGGATCAAAGGTGTTGAAATGACAAGCGAGTGGAAGCTCGGGATCATGCTTTTGGACTGAGCGGAGGTGTTCCACAAAGCGCTCACCCAATCTGCGTTTGACCTGCTGTGGTGTTCCTTTGAACATCAACGCCAGCTCGAGGAACAGCACCTCATTGTCCGAATAGGCACTCGACAGACTTCAAGACTGAACATTGAGTTCAATAATTTCAGAGCATGACTGGTCCATTTTTATTATTTGTTTTATCAGTTTGTTACCATGTGCCAGACTTAAACTGGGATTTTTATATTGGTGCTTTTAGCTCGGGCTGTTCTTTATTCTGTCATTTAACACCTGCTCTGCACGAATGCTTTGTCTTTCACCACACCATGAGGACACTCTCTTTGCCTTTGCCCCACGACCTCCAGGTCCGTGAATCTCTCTGACCCTCTGTTCTATCAACACCCCTTCTGATCCATTTTGCCCCATCCCTGCTTTATTTGCTTAAAACTTATTACATTTCTAACCTTTTCCAGTTCTGATGAAGGGTCACTGACCTGGAACATTAACTCTGCTTCTCTCTCTACTCAGATTCTGCCAGACCTGCTGAGTATTTCCAGCACGTTTCGTTTTTTATTTAAGATTTGTGGTGGAGGTCCACAGGGATCAGTGTTAGGACCCTTTCTCTTCCTGACATATATTAATGACCTGGACCTTGGTGTACAGTGCACAATGTCAAAGTTTGTAGATGATACAAAACTTGGAAGCATTATGAACTGTTGGCAGGATAGTTTAAAACTTCAAAAGGACACAGACAAGTTGGTGGAATGGGCAGACAGATGAAGTTCAATGTGGAGAAATGTGAAGTGATTCATTTCGTAGGAAGGACATGGAGGGAAAATATAGAATAAAGGTTACAATTCTAAAAGGGGTTCTGGAGCAGAGGGACCTGGATGTATATGTGCATCGGTCATTGAAGGTGGCATGACAGGATCAGAGAGCAGTTAATAAAGCCTACAGTATCCTGTAGCATGGAATACAAGAACGAGGGGGTTGTTTTGAACTTGTATAAGACTCTAGTTCGGCCTCAGCTGCAGCGTTACGTCTAGTTCTGGGCACATTAGATAACAAGGAAACATTGGAGAGTGTGAAAAAACATTCACAAGAATGGTTCCAGAGATGACGAATATCAGTATTGAAGATAGACTGGAGAAGTTGGAACATTTTCCTTGCCGAGGAGAAGGCTGAGAGGAAATTTGAAAAAGGTCTGCAAAATTATGAGGTGTCTGGACAGAGTGGAAAGGGAAAAACTGTTCCCATTCCTGAAAGGATCGAAAACGAGAGGACAAAGAATTAAAGTAATTGGTAAAAGCAGCAGAAGTGACATGAGGAAAACATTTTCATACAGTGAGTGTTAAGGTCTGGAATGCACTGCCTGAGAGTGTGGTGGAGGCAGATTCAATCGAGGCATTCAGGAGGAAATTGGATAGTTATCTGAAAAGGAAGATTGTACAGAGTTACAGGGAGAAGGCAGGGGAGTAGCACTAGATAAATTGCTCTTTCCGAGAGCCAGTGCAGACTCGATGGACAGAATGGCCACCTTCTGTGCTGTAACAATTCTGTGATTCTGTGGCATTCGGCCACAAAATGAGCTTCCAACCTCATATTCGTGCCAACACTATGACCACCTATTTCCACCTCAATAAGATCGCCCAACTTCACTCCTGTCTCAACTCATCTGCTGCTGAAGCTCTCATTCATGTTTTCATTACCTGTAGACTAGACTATTCCAAGTCATTCTCCCACATTCTACTATCTGTAAACTCGAGGTCATCTAAAACTCTGCTGCCTGTGTCTTAACTCACAACAAGTCCCATTCCCCGATCACTACCTACATCAGCTCACTGTCAAACAATGTCTTTATTTTAAAATTCTCAATCATATTTTCAAATCCCTCCATTGCCTCATCCCTCACTATCTCTGTAATCTCTTCCTGCCCGACAACCCTCTGAGATATCTCTACTCCACTAATTCTGGCCTCTTGTGCATTCCTGATATTAATTACTCCCCCATCGCTGGCCGCACCTTCAGTTGCCTCGGTCCCGAGCTCGGGAATATCCTCCCTACACAGCTCCACCTCTCCACCTCACTTTTATCCTTTTAGACAGTCCTTTAAATCTTACCTCTTTGACCAAGCTTTTGGTCTCCTAACCTAATATCTACATTTGTGGTTCAGTGTTATACTTTGTTTCATAATGCTGCTGTGAAGTACCTTGGGATACGTTCTTGTTGAAGTTTTCCAGACATGATTTGTCATTAGCATATCCGTGCTGCTTGAAATTTATTATGCTGTGCTTTTCCAACCAACGAATATTTCTGTCCTGGGTTGTGAAATTTCCCCACCACTGACGTCAGATGGACTGGACAGTACAGGGTTTGCTCCATCTCTCCATTTGTAACCAGGGTGTAACATTTACAACCCTCTAGTCCTCTGTCACACTCCCATATCCAAGGAGAAATGAAAGATTCTGTCAAGTGCCTCTAGAATTTCCACCATTCCTTCCCTCAGCAATTCTTATACATCCCATCCCTACTGGGTAAATGTTCTATTTTATTGTGGTACAAAAAGAGTTGGATTGAGAGGGGTTAACTGAACCTGTTTGTTCAGTGACTGTAATTAATGTCAGTCTCCATGGACTCTAATTGTGTCACTGGAGGGTTTCCCGCTGCTATTAATAAGGGACTGCTTTCAATGCGTTATCACATAGTGTTAGCGGGAGCATCAGACCTGGCACTAACAGGGATCAGCAGCTTCAGAGAGAGGGAGAGGATAGATCAGAATGTGAGAACAATAGATTGAAATGTTCCAACAATGGATCAGAATCTGAGAACAATTGACTGGAATGTTCCAACAATGGATCAGAATCTGAGAACAATAGACTGGAATGTTACAACAATGGGTCAGAATATGAGGACAATAGATTGGAATGTTACAACAATGTGTCAGACACAGAGAACAGTAGATTGGAATGTTACAACAATGGTTCAGAATCTGGGAACAATAGACTGGAATGTTACAAAAATGGGCAGGAGTTTCATTTGGGACTTTGACCGTCTTTCTGCCAATTATGATTGGTTTCCATTAGAGTATCGGATCTATCTCGCATTGAAGATTATGCAACACATTTACTATCCCATCCTTGCTTTTATCAGTGTCCCTGGTAAGTCTCTCTATCTAGCTATGAATGTTATAAACCAAGTTTAGCAACATTGTCATTTACTCTGCCCTCCTTGTTACTTTTGTTATCCCTGGCAAAACTCTATCTCCAGCTATGAGCTCTATAAACCATTGCTACTTGTATTAGAGTTCATGTAATTTACTCTACCGTGTTTTCTGCTGTTGCTTGCCCTGCTAAGTCCCTATTTCCCGCTATGTGATCTGTAAACCGCGTTTCACTGATATAATGTTCTTACAATTTTAATTTTGGGAAGAGTGGAACTCGTGCAATCGGTCTCCTTCGGAAATTCTGTCCATATCCATGAACCACGTACCCCTAACTGGCTAATGTCTGAGGTTGAACCAGGCAGTTTGCATCCTATGCGTTCTATTTAACGCTGAGCTGAGTTCTGACCACTTATTCTCTCCATCACCTGCCCTGCCTATTACCAGCTCTGTAATATCATCCGTCTGCCTCAGCTCATCTGCTACATAAACCCTCATCTGTGCCCTTGTTAACATAGAAACATATAAAATAGGAGCAGGAGTAGGCAATTCTACCCTTCGAGCCTCCACCGCCATTCATTATGATCATGGCTGATCGTCCAACTCAGCAACCTGTTTGCGCTTTCCCCCCATATCCTTTGGTCTCTTTCATCCTAAGAGCTATATCGAGCTCCTTCTTGAAAACATGCAATGTTTTGGCCTCAACTGCTTCCTGTGGCACCGAATTTCCACTGACTCATCACTCTCTGGGTGTAGAGATTTCGCATCTCAGTCCTGAAAGGTTTACCCTGTATCATTAGACTATGACCACTGGTTCTGGACTCCACCACCATCGGGGACATCCTTCCTGTATCTGTGCTGTCAAGTCCTGTTAGAATTTTATAGGTTCCTATGAGATCCCCCATCATTCTTCTGAATTACAGCGAACATAATCCTAACCGACTCAATCTCTACTCATACGTCAATCCCGCCATCTAGGGAATCAGTCTGGTAAACCTACAGCAAGAAGATCCTTCCTTAGATAGGGAGACCAAAACTGCACACAATATTCCAGGTGTGGCCTCACCAAGGCCCTGAATAATTGCAACAAGACATCCCTGCTCCTGTACTCGAATCAGCTCGCTGTGAAGGCCAACATACCATTTACCTTCTTTACTGTCCTTTGCACCTGCATTCTTACCTTCATTGACTGGTGTACGAGAACACCCAGCTCTCCTTGCATATTCCCCTCTCTCAGTTTATAGCCATTCAGATAATAATCTGCCTTCCTGCTTTTGCTACCAAAGTGATTAACCTCACATTTATCCACATTGTACTGCATCTTCCATGCATTAGCCCACTCACTCAATTTGTCCAAATCACCCTGAAGCCTCTCTGCATCCTCCTCACAACTCACCCTCCCACCCTGTTTTGTGTCATCTGCAAATTTGGAGATATTACATTTAGTTCCCTCATCGAAATCAGTAAGATATATTGTGAATAGCTGGGGTCCTATCACCAATCCCTATGGTACCCAACTAGTGACTGCCTGCCATTCGGGAAAAAAATACCCATTTATTCCTACTTTCGGGTTTCCTGTCTGCCAACCAATTTTCTATCTATCACAATACACTAGCACCAATCTCATGCGCTTTAATTTTACACGCTAATCTGTTATGTGGGACTTTGACGAAAGCCTTCTGAAAGTCCAAATAAACCACATCCACTGTCTCCCCCTCATCAACTCTACTGGTTACATCCTCGAAGAATTCTTGTAGATTTGTCAAGCATGATTTCCGTTTCGTAAATCCATGCTGACTCTGTCCGATTCTACCACTTTTCTACAAGTGCTCTGCTATAAAATCGTTGATAATGGACTCTCGAACTTTCCCCACTACCGACGTCAGGCTGACTGGTCTACAATTCCCTGCTTTCTCTCAACCTCCCTGGGGTTACTTTAGCGACCCTCCAATCTGTAGGAAATGTTCCAGAATCTATAGAATCTTGGAAGATGACCACCAATGCATCCATTATTTCTCGGACCACTTCCTTCAGTACTCTGAGATGTAGATTAACAGGCCCTGGGAATTTATCGGCCTTCAATACCATCAATTTCCCCAACACCATTTCTCTACTAATACAGATTTCCTTAAGTTCCTCTCTCTCACTAAACCCCGTGTTCCCCAACATTTCTGATATGATATTTGTATTCTCCTTTGTGTCGACAGAACCAAAGTATGCATTTAGTTGGTCAGCCATTTCTTTGTTCCCCATAATTAATTCCCCTGTTTCTGACGGTAATGGACCTACATTTGTTTTCACCAATCTTTAAATCTGTTAAATCCACACTTGACTATTCCAATTCTATCCTGGTCACCCTCCCAGTTATAAACCTCCATAAACCACTGCCCATGCAGAACTCTGCTGCCTGTAAACTAATTCGCACCAAATCCTGATCACCCATCACCCCAAATCCTGATCACCCATCACCCCTGTGCTCACTGATCTACATTAGCTCCGGGACCGGCAGCACCTTAAATTTAATATTCTCATTCTTGTGTTTGAATCTCACCCTCAATTAGTCCCATTCCCCTGTCCATTCCCATATTCCTGCCTTCAAGTCTTTTCTTCAATTCCCATTTAAAAGAAGGCTTCTTTCCTTCTGTATCTGTCTATGGCAGGTATTCTCAGCTCTGCAGTGTCACTGGGCCCAATGCCATGGAAGTGTGGATCCATAAAATGGTATGGGCTGAGCTGCCGGTCACTTTCAGTGCTGCATGCTAAGCAGGGCTCTAGTCCCTGTTCACCAAGTATGTGCTGGTAGTGTGCAGAGGGATCTGATCTGACACCAATCAGCCATTCCAGCAGCTTTGCTATACGTCTTTGAAACTAAGTGATGGGGGTGTGGTACATTGAGCTGTGTGAGAGGTTGGTGATGTTGGGGGTAGGAGGTGCCATGTGGTGATGAATGCACTGACATTGACCACCCGTGTGAGCTCATGAAACTTCTTCTGGCTCTGCTGCCAGGTCCTCGGGGCCAGATTCTTGCATTTGACCTCCCTGACCACCTGCTCCCATTCCCTTCGGAAGACGTTCCTTAAGGGTCTCCGCCCCACCCCACAGGAACATAGCCACTCTCCTCTGGTCAACCTCCATGACTCAGGCCTCCAACACCACATCCGTGAACAGCAGAGACCTCTCTCTGTCCTAGTATTCCATTTATCTTGTCTCCAATTGCAGCATTCACAGTCAGCAGCAGCAGCCTCCTGTGATTCAGTAAAGCTTCCCTTTAAGAGGGACAGACTACCTTTAAGAGCTGAATCCTGGCTGAAGCACGTGCCAGTCTCACACACAGGTAGGTCCCTGTTAAGCCTGCAGACAGACAGCAGTGCGTGTCACCCTGGGCAGCACGTAGAATTCATGGAAATGAGGAGGCAGCAGGAAGTTTGTGTGTCACCTGCCTCAAAAGGAATGGGCACGGGCAGATCACGAATCACAATCCCTACCCCTGAAAACTGGTACAAACTTCACTTTCACTCTGTCTCTATTTTTCTTCCCTTCTTTCACCCTTTCTCCATATCTCTCTGTGTCTCTTGTTCATATAATCAGAGATTGATGCAGCACATAAAGAGGCTATTCGGTCAGTGTTGTCTCTTTGAAAGAGATATCTAATTAGTTCCACTCCCTCCTCTTTCCCCAGACTCCCATTGTTTTTTTTTCCTTGTCAAGTTTTTGTTAAATTCCCTTTTGAAAGGTATTATTGAATCTGCTTCCACCATGTTTTCAGGCAGTGAATTCCAGATCCCACCCACAGACAGATTGGACCAAATATCCATGGAAGGGTTAACGCACAAAAGGAGGCTATTCAGCCCATCGTGTCTCTGCTGGCTGAAAAAACTAGCCGCCCAATCTAATCCCATCTTCCAGCCGCTGGTCCATGGCCTTGCCAGTTGCAGCACTTCAGGTGTAGGTCCAGGTACCTATTAAAATAATTGATGGTTTTTGCCTCCACCACCGTCCTGGCAGTGAATTCCAGACACCCACCACCCTCTAGGTGAAAAGGTTTTTCCTCATGTCCCCTCTGATCCGTCTATCAATCAATTAAATCTGTGCCCTCTGGTAATTGACCTCCCCGCTAGGGGAAACAGGTCCTCCCTGGCTACTCTATCTGGGCCCCCTCATAATTTTGTACACCTCAATCAAGTCACCCCTCAGTCTCCTCTGTTCTAAAGAAAACAATCTTAGCCTATCCAATCTTTCATCATGGATGCAATTTTCCATCACTGGTAACATTCTTGAAAATCTTCTCTGTACTCTCTCCAAAGCAATTATGTCCTTCCTGTCATGTGGTGACCAGAACTGTACACAATACTCCAGCTGTAGCCTAACCAGTGTTTTATACAATTCCAGCATTACATCCCTACTTTTGTATTCTATATATCCGCCAGTAAAGGAAAGCATTCCATATGCCTTCTTCACCACTCTGTCTACCTGTCTTGCCACCTTCCAGGAACTGTGGACAAACACTCCAAGATCTCTAACATCTTCTACCCCTTTCAATATCCTCCTGTCTGTTGTGTATTCCTTAGATTTATTTGCCCTTCCCAACTGCATTACCTCACAGTTCCCCAGATTGACTTCCATTTGCCACTTTTCCGCCCACTCAACCAAACCATTTAACCATTGATATCATTCTGGAGTCCACAGCTATCCTCTTCACTATCAACTACATGACCAATTTTTGTGCCATCAGCAAATTTCCACTCATGCCTCCCACATTTAAGTCCAAAGCATTAATGTACATCACAAATTGCAAGGGACCCAACACTGAGACCTGGGAACGCCACTAGACACCGCTTTCCATTCACAAGAAACATCTGTCGACCATTACCCTTTGTTTCCTGTCATTGATCCAATTTTGGAAGCAACTTGCCACATTCCCCTGTATCTCATGAGCTTTCACTGTTCTGATCAGTCTGCCATGTGGGACCTTTTCAAACGCCTTACTAAAATATATGTAGACCACATCCACTGCACTACCTTTATCAATCCTTCTTGCTCCTTCCTCAAAAAACTTAATTGTGTTAGTAAGACAAGACCCTCCCTTAGCAAATCCATGCTGACTATCCCTGATTAATCTTTGCCTTTGTAAGTGACAGTTTATCGTTGCTCTGAGAATTGATTCTAATCATTTGCCCACCGATGTCCAACTAAAGGCCTGCTCGGGTCTGGAAATAAAACCCGACCGATCCTGACAGAACAACATCGGACCCGAGCCTGACCCTACCATATTGCACTCACTGGACTTAGCAGTTTTGGATGGAATGGAAGGAAGCTGCAGCATGAGCGCGGTGACATCATAGAAACACTCACTTTCTCACTGCGCAGACTCAGAGTCTGTGGAGTCCAGATGCACGTTTCCCTCCTTGACATCTCGGACTCTCAGCTGAGGATGACTTTTCAAACTATAATGCTTACTTACTCAACTTCCCTTTTCCTCCCAGCCGATCAAAAGTTAGTACTGTGTGTGTCCGACCCAACCCGAGTCCGAAAGCCGGATCCGGAAGAGCGACCCGAACCCGACATATGACGTCGGGTCTCGTCGGGTTTGGGTCGGGTAACAGTCCTTCAGGTCAGACTGACCAGCCTCTAATTATTTGGCCTATCCTTCGCACCATTTTTAAACACTGGCACTATGTTCACAGACCTCCAATCGTCTACTGCCTCGCCTGTATCTAGTGAGAATGTGAAGATGATCCTCAGAGTATCTGCTAATTCCCCCCTCGCTTCCTTTAACGCCTGAGCTACGATCCATCCGGTCCTGGCGATTTATCCACGTTCAAGGATTTCAAACCCTCGAGTACTTCCTCTCTCATTATGCTTATTGTATCTAATATTTCACACTCGTCCTCTTTAACTACAATTTCTGCATCATCCCTCTCTTTTATGAAGACAGAGACATAAAACCCATGAAGGACCCTGCCAACATCTTCTGCATCCACGCACAAACTACCTTTTACATCTCTGATAGGCCCTCCCCTTTCCATAGTTATCCCTTTATTCTTCATGTACTGAGAAAACATCTTTGGGTTTTCCTTGATTTTACCTGCCAATATTTTTTCATGCCCTCTCTTTGCTTTTCTAATTTCGTTTTTTTACTTCACCCCTGCACTTTCTTTACTCCTCTCAGCTTTCTGAAGTATTATTTGTTTGTGCCTGTCATAAGCTTTCTTTTATCTGATTTATCTTACCCTGTATGTTTCTAGATAACCGGGGGCTCTAAATTTGGCAACTCACTGTGTAAGAAAATTCTCTTCATTTTGCCTCTGGTTCTTTGCCAATTACCTTAAACCTGCATCTTCTTCATGATGTTGTGAGCACAGTCCAAGCAATTACAGACCAGTTAGTTGAACATCAGTAATGTTTTACAAACAATAATTAGAGAAGAAATCAACAGAAACTTGGAGAGGTTCGAGTTAATGAAGGAAAACAATCACGTGTTTGAAGGAACATAGGAGCAGGAGTAGGCCATTCAGCCCAACGACCCTGCTCCATCATTCAATTAGAATCCTTAAACACGGGTGATGTCCCGGAGGACTGGAGAATTGCTAATGTTGTCCCCTTGTTTAAGAAGGGTAGCAGGGAAAATCCAGGTAATAATCGACCGGTGAGCCTGACGTCAGTGGTAGGGAAGCTGCTGGAGAAGATACTGAGGGATAGGATCTATTCCCATTTGGAAGAAAATGGGCTTATCAGTGATAGGCAACATGGTTTTGTGCAGGGAAGGTCATGTCTTAACAACTTAATAGAATTCTTTGAGGAAGTGACAAAGTTGATTGATGAGGGAAGGGCTGTAGATGTCATATACATGGATTTCAGTAAGGCGTTTGATAAGGTTCCCCATGGTAGACTGATGGAGAAAGTGAAGGCGCCTGGTGCCCAGGGTGTACTAGCTAGATGGATAAAGAACTGGCTGGGAAACAGGAGACAGAGTGTAGCAGTGGAAGGGAGTTTCTCAAAATGGAGACGTGTGACCAGTGGTGTTCCACAGGGATCCGTGCTGGGACCACTGTTGTTTGTGATATACATAAATGATTTGGAGGAAAGTATAGGTGGTCTGATTAGCAAGTTTGCAGACGATACTACGATTGGTGGAGTAGCAGATAGTGAAGGGGACTGTCAGAGAATACAGCAGAATATAAATAGATTGGAGAGTTGGGCAGAAAAACGGCAGATGGAGTTCAATCAGGGCAAATGCGAGGTGATGCATTTTGGAAGATCCAATTCAAGAGTGAATTATACAGTAAATGGAAAAGTCCTGGGGAAAATTGATGCGCAGAGAGATTTGGGTGTTCAGCTCCATTGTTCCCTGAAGGTGGCAACGCAGGTCAATAGAGTGGTGAAGAAGGCATACGGCATGCTTTCCTTCATCGGACGGGGTATTGAGCACAAGGGTTGGCAGGTCATGTTACAGTTGTATAGGACTTTGGTTCGGCCACATGTGAAATACTGCGTGCAGTTCTGGTCGCCACATTACCAAAAGGATGTGGATGCTTTGGAGAGGGTGCAGAGGAGGTTCACCAGGATGTTGCCTGGTATGGAGGGCACTAGCTATGAAGCGAGGTTGAGCAGATTAGAATTATTTTCATTAGAAAGACGGAGGTTGAGGGGGGACCTGATTGAGGTATACAAAATCATGAGAGGTATAGACTGGGTGGATAGCAAGATGCTTTTTCCCAGAGTGGGGGATTCAATTACTAGGGGTCACGAGTTCAAAGTGAGAGGGGAAAAGTTTAGGGGGGATATGCATGGAAAGTTCTTTACGCAGAGGGAGGTGGGTGCCTGGAATGCGTTGCCAGCGGAGGCGGTAGACGCGGGCACGATAGCGTCTTTTAAGATGTATCTAGACAGATACATGAATGGGCAGGAAGCAAAGAGATACAGACACTAAGAAAATAGGCGACATGTTTAGGTAGAGGATCTGGATCGGCGCAGGCTTGGAGGGCCGAAGGGCATGTTCCTGTGCTGTAATTTTCATTGTTCTTTGTTCTAGATCATGTCTGATCATCTACCTCAACGCTACTTTCCCGTGCTATCCCTGTATCCCTTGATGTGATTAGTCTCCCTAAATCCATTGATTTCTGTCTTGAACATGCTCAGTGTTGATCTTCCACAGCCTCTGTGGTGGTGAATTCCAAAGATTTACCTCCCTCTGAGTGAAGAAATTCTTCTTCATCTCAGTCTTAAATTGCTTACCCCTTATTCTGAGATTATGTCCCCTGGTTCAAGACTCACCACCCAGGGGAAACATCCGATCTGCATCCACCCCGTCACCCCCTGTAAAAATGTTGTATGAGATCACTTCACATTTTTTGAATCTCGAGAGAATACAGGCCCAGTTTTCTCAATCTCTCCTCATAAGACAATCCTGCCATCCCAGGGATAGTCTGCTGAACATCAGTTGTACTCCCTGCATGGCAAATATATCCTTCTTTAGACAAGGAGACCAAGACTGTAAGCAATACTCCAGGTGCGGTCTCACCAAGGCTGTATACAATTGCAGCCAGACATCTTTACTCCTGCACTCAAAACCGCTTGAGATGGAAGCCAACATACCATTTGCCTTCCAAACTGATTGTTGCACCTGCACACTAGCTTTTAGTGACTCATGAACAAGGACACCCACGTCCCTTTGGAAATCAACACTTCCCAACCTCTCCCCAGTCAAACAATATACCGTATTTCTGTCTCTGTTTTACCAGAGTGGATCACTTGACACTTATTCATAATATATTCCAGCTGCCATGTTCATGTTCGTTCACTTATCCTAGCCAAATCCGCTTGAAGCCTCCTTGCATCCTCTTCACAACTTACTTTCCCACCTAGTTTTGTATCATCAGCAAATTTGTAAATATTACATTTGATCCCCACATTCAAATCATTTATATAGATTGTGAACAGGTGTGGTCCTTGTGCTGATCCTTGTGTTACTCCCACTCGTAAGAGCCTGCCATCCTGAGAATGACCCGTTTATTCCTACTCCCAATCCCATGCGTTGTAATTTTGTTTACTAACCTCCTGTGTGGGACCTTATCAAAAGCCTTCTGTAAATCCAAATACGCCACATCCACTGGTTCTCCTTTAGTAATGCTGCAAGCAACATCCTCAAAAGACTTCAACAGGTTTGTTGCACATGATACCCCTTTCATAAATCCACGTTGACTCCGCCAATTTTACCATTATTTTCTAAGTGTCCAGTTATTACATCCTTTACAATAAATTCTAACGTTTTCCCTATTACTGACATCAAACTAACAGGTCTGTAGTTCTCATTCTCCCTCTCCCACACTTCTTAAATTGTGGGGTTACATTTGCTGCTTTCCAGTCTTTCGGATCTCTTCCAGAATCTATAGAAGTTTGAAAGATACCAACCAATACATCCACCATCTATATTGCCACCTCCTTCAACACTCTGGGATGTAGCTCATCTGGTCCAGGGATTTATCAACCTTCAATCCAGTTAACTTTTCAAGTACTACCTCTTTTCCAACACTAAATTGCCAATTTGCCCCTCGGACCTTCATAGTTACCCTTTTTCAGGTTTAACACCCTAGTTTCAAAATTAACATATTCAAATGGAATGTGAAATGTTATCATAATATAGCCATTATTTCGCAAAAGCCCATTTACAGCAATGTTATTAACTCACCCTTTCTCGTTCCATAAAATAGCCCGATTCTAAGTTAATCCTTCAATGTACTTCTCCAGAAACCCATCTCTTACACACTCCAGTAAAGGCAGATCATACTTCACTCATTTAGTTGAAGGTTTTGATGAAGTAACGGAGACGGTTGATGAAGGGAATGCCGTGGATTTTGTGTATATGTATTTTAGGAAAGTGTTTAATAAGGTACCACGTAAAAGGCTGGTTAGCAAAATTGAGGCTCATGGAATAAGAGGATCATTGTCAAATTGAATTAAGGACAGAAAACAGCGAGTGGTAATAAATGGTTGTTTTTAAGTGTGGAGGATGTTAGACAGTGGGTGTTCCCCAAAGGTCAGTGTTGGGACCATTGTGTTTTTGCGATATATAAATGACTTAGCTATTGGAATGCAGAGTAGAATCTCCAAATTTGCCTCAGACATCAATTTTGAGATTTCTGAGCCAGTCCCAATGCTGATCCCATGTCTTTGAGTGTACATTCTCTCTCTCCAGATCTCTGTCACAAATTCTTACCCAGACTTCGCAATAACCACAGGTATTTGACTGATTGTAATCCCTCTCTGTCTCCAAAGCTCCTACACATTCCCAGCAATGATCGCTCAACTGAGTTTGACATTACTCACAAACCAAGTAAACTAAGCCTATGATCCCGATCTCTGTGATCCCTCTCCGACACCACTGTAAGATCTGATCAACGGTCACAGATTAACCAAAAGGAGGGAAAAGGTTCACAAGCAGTTAATTAAGTAATAACAGTTCAAATAAAGGACATAATCTAATTGGAAACAGTAGACATATGACCTGTAACCGGTGAAAAAGTCTTTCTGGCTACGGATTAATTGTTGGAAGCTAGTATCAAATATGTTATAGCAGGGCACGTAGAGAAATTCAACGTGATCAGGCAGAATCAACATGGTTTTGTGAAAGGAAAATCATGTTTAACCAGTTTATTAGCGTTCTGGAAGAAATAACATGTGCTGTGGATAAAGGGGAGCCGGTGGATGTACTGTACTTAGATTACCAGAAGGCATTTGATAATGTGCCACATCAAAGGTTATTGTGGAATATAAAAGTCCATGGTATAGGGGGTGACATATTGGCATGGATAGAAGATAGGCTAGCTAACAGGAAACAGAGAGTAGGCATGAATTGGTAATTGCCTGGTTGGCAAGATGTAATGAGTGGTTGCCACAGGGATCAGTGCTGCGACCTCAACCTTTTACAATTTATATAAATGACTTGGATGAAGGGTCCAAAGGTATGGGTGCTAAATTTGCTGATGACACAAACATAGGTCGGAAAGTACGCTGTGCAGAGGACATAAGGCGGCTAAAAAGGGATGTAGATAGGTTAAGTGAGAGGGAAAAGATATGACAAATGGGGTATAATAGGGGGAAATGTGAAATTGCCCATATTGGCAGGAAGAATTTAAAAAAAAATAAACACAATATCTGAATGGTGAGAGACTGCAAAGCTCTGGGATGCAAAGGGATCTGGATGTCCTAGTTCATGAATCACAAATGTTAGCATGAAGGTTCAGCAAGTGTTTAGGAAAGCTAATAGAACTGCTTATTGGGAGAGCAGTTGAATGCAAAGGTAGAGAGGCTATGTTTCAGTTGTACAGGCATTGATGAAACTACATCTGAAGTATTGTGTACAGTACTGACCACCTTATTTAAGGAAGGATGTAAATGCGTTGGACGCAGTTCAGAGAAGGATTTCTAGACTAATACCTGGAATGGGTGTGCTGTCTTATGAGGAAAGGCTGCAGAGGCTAGGCGTACATCAGCTGGAGTTTAGAAGTGTAAAAGGCGACATATAAGATCCTAAGGGCGGGGGGTGGGGGGGGAAGGGGGCAGAACAAGTGAGGGCGACAGAGAGAGAAACAGAAAAAGATAGAGAGTGAGGGAAAGAGAGTGGTCACATCAGCTCATCTGCTGATGAAACCCTCATCCATGCCTTTGTTACATCGAGGCTTGACTATTCCGACACACTCTTGGCTGGTCTCCCACATTCTACTCACTGTAACCTTGTGGTAATTTAAAACTCTGCTGCCATCTTCTAATTTACATTAAATTCTGTTCACCCAACATCCTTGTGCTCACTGACCTACATTGGCTCTTGCTCCAGTCACACCTCAAATTTAATATTCTCACTCATATGATCAACTCCCTCCATGGCATCACCCCTCTGATTATCCTAATCCCCTGCCCATTTCCAATATTCCTGAAGCTTGTTTATCTTAAAGTGTTTTGCTAATTCCCTTTTTAAAGTGAGTTTATTTCCCTCCGTTTCTGTCCCTGACCACACATTTCATCTGTCCAGCTCCACTGGTGCTGTGGAAGTTTGGATCCATAAAATGGTGTGAGCTGCACAGCCGGTCACATCCAGCACATTGTACAGGAAACCCAGGCTGGCCGGGGTGCTAGCGTGGGTGCAACGTGTGTGTGTCTGTCGCGTGAGGAGGGTCTGAATATGGGGTCAATCAGCCATTCCAGCAGCTTTGTTGTTCGTCTTTGAAACTTGTTCTGTGCATGTTCATTGACCGCCTGTGTTAGTCACTCTCAGCTGAACATACATTCAGCAGCACGAGGAACCCCCTCTAGTGTTATTTAAAAGGATCAGGCATCCAACTGACAGGTGAGGGACTTTTGACTGACTTCTGCTATTGTAAATTTAGTGGAGGTGCTGTGGATGGTTTTCTGGAGGTTTTGTTGTGAGCTGCTGCAGATATTCAGGGAGGACAGAGGATTTGGTGACCCAAATGTGGACGATATAGGGGGACTGTAATTACAGTGTCTCTGGGTCAGTAACATGACCAACAAATGGAGCAGAGGCTGCCGAGAGGGGAAGCAATGTGATAATGATCAGATCTGTTTTTGTGATGTTGATTGAAGGATAAATATTGACCAGGACAGCGGGAATAATTCCCCTGCTCTGCCTCAACATAGAGCGATGGGATATTTAACATCCATCTGAGAGGGCAGATGTGGCCTTGGTTTAACGTTTCATTCAAAAGACGGCACATCTGACAGTGCGACACTCCCTCAGTACTGCATTGCATTGTCAGCCTTGATTCTTGTCATCAAGTCCTGCAGTGACCATTGATCCTAGAAGCTTGTGACTGAAAGGTGAGAGAGCTACAAACTGAGCCACGGCTGACATTGGTCCTTTAATCCCAAGTGTTTCTAATTTGGTAACACGGCTGTTATGTGGTACTTTATCAAACGCATGTTGAAAGGATAGGTGTAATGAGAAAATGCAGGCAGGATCAATCATAGAAACACAGAATAGCATTGCATTGAATGAGGCCATTTGGTCCATTTATTCTGTGCTGGCCCTTTTGAAAAGCTTCCAGTTCGTCCCACACCCTGGCTCTTTCCCAGATCCTTCCTTTTATTCTCCTTAAGATATTTATGCATTTCCCTTTTGGAATCTACTGTTGAATCTGTTTCCTTCAGCCTATCAAACAATACATTGCAAATCCCAAACACCCATTGTCTAAAAAAAATCCTCGTGTCACCTCTGCTTCTTTTTTCCAATCACCGTAAATCTGTGTCCTCTGGTTAATGGCCCCTCACACATTGGAAACGGTTTCACTTTATTTAATTTATCTAAATCCTTCATAATGTTAAACATCTCTATCAGATCTTCTTTTAAATTTCCCTGCTCTGAGGTAAACAATCCCAGCTACATAACTGTAATCCCTCAGCCCTGGAAAAGTTCCAGTAAAACTCTTCTGTCTCCTCTCCAAACGTTTCCTGTCCTTCCTAAAGTGTGGTTCCCATATTGGACACAATACTCCAGGTGGAGCCGGACTCGTCTTTTCTATAGATGTAACATAACATCCTGACTATTCTACTCTGTGTCTGTATTAATAAAGCCTAGGAATCTATTTGCTTCGTTAACTGTTTGTTAACCTGTCCAACTAACGTCAAAGATTGTACACAAACACCCCATGTCTCTCTGTTATTCTCACCACCTTTAAAGTTGTGTCATTTACCTTGTATTATCTCTCCGCATTCATCCACATGCAGCTCACCATCACCTTCTCAAGGGCAATTTAGGTATGGGCAATAAATGCTGGCCCAGCCAGCGACACCCACAATCCATGAATAAATAATATCAACAAAATCTTCCCACAAAGTATCACCTTACATATCTGCCATGCCAATTAAATATTAGGAAGAATTAAGCCACTGTTTTCAAACCCCACATCAAACATTTCCTAGCAACAGACTCCATCCCTCTACTTGCCAACTCTTTGAGACTGTTCACAAAGTGATGTCATAGTTGACCCAACAATGAGCTTCCTGCAAAATATTCACACTATCTCTAAAACAGCCTATTTCCACCTCCGTATCTTCAGCCAGCTTTGCCCGTCTCTCAGCTCTTCTGCTGATAAAACACCACCACCCCCCCACCCCCTTGCCTGTGTTACCTGTAGACTTGACTATTCCAACACACTCCTGGCTGTTCTCCCACATCCTACCCTCCATAAACTTGAGGTGATCCAAAACACTGCTGCCTAACTCACACCAAGTCCTATTCACCCATCACCCTCTGTACTCACTGACCTATATTGGATCCTGGCCAGCAACTCCTCAATTGTAAAACGCTCAGCCTTCTTTTCAAATCCCTAAACAGAGTGAGATGCTAGGCCCTTTCAGAGGGCAGTTGCGAGTCAATGACATTGCTGTGAGTCTGGAGTCACATGTAGGCTAGACCAGGAAAGGACGGCAGATTTCATTCTCTAAAGGACATTAGTGAATCAGATGGTGTTTAATAAAATAAATCGCTAATAGTTTCATGGCGCCATGACTGAGACTAGCTTTCTATTCCAGATTTTAACACACTCGTGGCTTGTCTCACACATTCTACTCTCTGTAAACTTGAGGTCATCCAAACTCTGCTGCTCTTGTGTTAACCCGCACCAAGTCCCGTTCCCAATCACTGACGTACATCAGCTTCCAGTCAGGCCATGTCTTGATTTTGAAATTCTCAACCGTGTTTCCAACTCTCTCCATTTTCTCACCCCTCCTTATCGCTGTAATCTCTACCAGCCCCACAACCCTCCAAGATATTTGCACTCCTCTAATCCTGGGCTCTTGTGTATGCTTGATTTTCATCATTGCACCACTGCCAGCCAGGTCTTCAGCTGCCGAGGCCCAAAGCTCTGGAATTCACTCCCTACACCACTTTTTTTATTATTGTGTGAGATGTGGGCTTCGCTGGCAAGGCCAGCATTTGTTCCCATCGCTAATCGCCCTGACAATTGAGTGACTTGTTTGCACATTTCATAAGGCAGTTCAGAATCAACCACATTGCTGTGGGTCTGGAGTCAGATGCAGGCCAGATCAGGTAAGGACAGCAGATTTTCTTCCCTAGTGGACATTAGTAAATCCGATCGGTTTTTACACCAGTCAATGATAGATTTGTGACACCATTACTGAGAATAGCTTTCATTTCCAGATTTTTATTAATCAGTTGAAATTATTAATTGATTGAATTTTAATTCCCACCAGCTGCCATAGTGGGATTTGAACCGAGGGCATCAGCCTGTACCTCTGGGATTCTAGTTCAGTGACATCGTCATTATACCACTGTCACTGCTTCTGTGCCTCACTTTCCTCCCTTAAACCACTACTTAAGACATTCTGCTTTGACCAAGAAATGTAAGTTGCTGTTGTTGAGCTTTGCTAGACATGATTTGTCATTACCATATCCCTGCTGCCGTCCATTCATTGTCCGGTGTTTTTTTTTCAAGCAACGAATGCTTTTGTCCTGGGCTGTGAACTCCAGAAATTTCCCACCAGCGACGTTAGACTGACTGGTCAGTAATTACACGGTTTACCGCATCTCTCCTTTTTTAAAACAGTGTGTAACATTTAGAACCCTCCTGTCTCTGGCACCAGTCTCATACCCAAGGAGGGTTGGAAGATTCTGGCCAGTTCCTTCCCTCAGCACCCCCCACACATCCAATTCAGACATGTTCTACTTTATTAGAATTAGAATTAGAACATTACAGCGCAGTGCAGGCCCTTCAGCCCTCGATGTTGCGCCGACCTGTGAAACCATCTGACCTACACGATTCCATTTTCATCCATATGTCTATCCAATGACCACTTAAATGCCCTTAAGGTTGGCGAGTCTACTACTGCTGCTGCCAGGGCAGGGCAAAAATTGGTGGATTGAAAGGGGTTAACTGAACTTGTTTGTTCAGTTACTGTTACTAATGTAAGTCACCATGGACCCCACATTTGTCACTGGAGGGTTTCCAGCTTCTATTAATACAGGACTCCTGTCAATGTGTTATTCCCAGCAGCTTCCCGGCACTTTCAGGATCAGCAGTTCGAGAGAGAGAGAGAGAGTAGATCAGAATCTGAGAACATCAGATTGGAATGTTATGACAATGGGTCCGAATCTGAGAACAGTAGATTGGAATGTTACTACAATGGGAAGCAGGAGTTTCTCCTCTTGGTTTGGCCTAGTTACTGCAGATTATTTTTGGCTAACATTAGATGATCGGATCTATTATGCACTGATGATGATTCAAACGATTTATTATCCCATCCTCGCTATTGTTGGTGTCCCTGGTAAGTCTCTTTATCCAACGTTTAGAACTATAAATCATATTTCACTGATTTAATGTTCTTGTCATGTAAATCTTGGGAAGTCCAAAGACATTGCATTCAGTCACTGTCACAAACTCCATTCACTATCCACCATCTGCATTCCCCTCACTGACCAATGTCTGAGGCTGAAATAGACTGTTTGCGACCTTTGGCATCCAGTTGACTCTGAGCTGAGTTCATCTCCACATTCTCTCCATCACCCACCCTGCCTACAACCACCTCTGTAATATCACCTGTCTCCACCTCTGCCTCAGCCCATCTGCTGAATAAATACTCATCTATGCCTTTATTAAATCCACACTTGACTATTCCAATTCTATCTTTGACACTCTCCCAGTTATAAACCTCCATAAACCACAGCCCTTCCAGAACTCTGCTGCCTGTATCCAAACTCACAGCAAATCCCAATCACCCATCACCCCTGTGCTCACTGATCTACGTTTCTTCCTGGTCTGGCAGCACCTGAATTTTTATATTCTCATTCTTGTGTTTGAATCTCTCCATGGCCTCACCCCTCCAATTAATCCCATTCCCCTCTCCAGTCTCATATCATTGTAATCTTATGCCTTTGAGGCTTTTTTTCCAGTTCCCTTTTGAAAGTGATTTGATTTCCCCTCCCTGTCTCCTCCGGCTGTGATTTTTACTCTATGGCACCACTGGTGCCAATATTACAGAAACCTGGATCTGTAAAATGATGTGAATGGAACAGGCGACCACTTCTAGTATGGCCAGCACAGTGCCCCATGCTGTGCAGGGATGTAGCCTGTGTATACTGTGCATTTGCTGTTAGTCTGAGGAGGGGTTTGAAGTGACGTCAATGTCCCATTCCAGCAGCTTTGATGTACGCCTTTGAAACTTGGTCTGTGCATGACCACTGACCGCCTGTGCTACTCACTCACAGCTGAAGATACATTCAGAAGCATGAATAAACCCTTCTAGTGTTTTTAAAAGGACCAGGCATCCTGGTCCAGAATATTGAGGGGTATATGACATTCAAGAAGAATAGGAAGCTAGGTAAAGGTGGAGGTTTAGCACTGTTAATCAAGGATGGTATTGGTGCATTAGTTCGAGATCAACTTGGTACAGGAGATCAGGGTGTCGAATCGGTTTGGGTGGAGATGAGGATTAGCAGGGGAAAGAAGTGCCCAGTGGGAGTGGTCTACAGGTCTCCTAACAGTAATCGCAATATAAAACATATTATACAAGAAGAAATATCGTTTGCTTATGATAGAGGTCCGGCAATAATCATGGATGATTTTAATCTACATATAAACTGGAAAAATCATATTTGGAATAATAGCCTGGATGAGGAGTGCATAGAATGTTTTAGGGATAGTTTCTTAGAGCACCACGTTCTAGACACAATCAGAGAGCAGGTTAAATTAGTTTTGATATAGTGTAATGTGACAGGATTAATTAATGACCTCAGAGTAAAGGCACCTCTAGGTAGCAGCGACCACACTGTGACTGAATTTTACATCCAGTTTGAAAGTGAGAAGAGTGGGTCTAAGACTAGTATTTTAAACTTGAATAAGGGAAAGTATTTGGGCATGAAAACTGAGCTAGCTGAAGTGAACTGGGTTACTAGGCTTGGAGGTATATAATTAGAGAAGCAGTGGCAGAAATTTATGGGGATATTTCAAAATACTCCAGAATAAGTATATTCCTACTATAAGGGGAAGGACCCACCGTCTGCGGTTAACTAACGAAGTTAAGGAAAACATGACACTGAAGTTAAAGGCATATCATTGTGCAGAAATGAGTGGCAGTTCTAATGATTGGTCAGAATATAAAGAACAGCAGACAATGACTAAAGGGTTAATCAGGAGAAAGTCATTAGAGTATGAGAGGAAGCTAGCGAGAAATGTAAAAATGGATAGCAAGAGTTTCTACAGGTATTTAAAAAGGACAAGAATAAGTAAAGAGAGTGTTCCTCCTCTGGACAGTGAGAATGCAAAGTTAGTAGTAGATAATAAGGAAACGGTGGATGCAATGAACAAATATTTTGATTCGGTCTTCACTATAGAGGATGCACGAAACATGCCAGTAATAGCTGTAAATCAGGAGGTGGAAGGAAGAGAGGACCTTGGTGAAAATACAATCACCAGGGAATCTTTACTGAGCAAACTTATGGAGTTGCGGGCTGACAAGTCCCCGGGTCCTGATGGACTTCATCCTAGGGTCTTAAAAGATGTGGCTAATGAGGTAGTAGATGTGTGGGTGTTATTTTTTCAAAATTCGCTAGACTCTGGAAAGATTCCATCTGACTGGAAAGTAGCAAATATAACCCCTCTATTCAAGAAGAGGGGGAGGCAGAAAACAGGCAACTATATGTTAGTTAGCTTGACATCTGTTATGGGGAAGGTGTTAGAATCGATCATTAAGGAGGCTTTCGCTGGGCACTTAAGAAAAACTCAAGGTAATCGCGAATAGACAGCATGGTTTTGTGAAAGGGAAATCATCCTGAACTAATTTATTGAAGTTCTTTGAAGGACTAACATGCAATATGGATAAAGGGGAGCCCTTTGACCGACTGCGCTTGGATTTCCAGAAGGCATTAGACTAGATGTCACATAAAAGGTGATTGTGCAAAGTAGGAGCTCATGTGTAGGGGGTAACATATTAGCTTGGATCGAAGATTAGCCAGTTGCAGCAAGCAGAGGGTCTGCATAAATGGGTCATTTTCAGATTAGCAGGATGTGACAAGTGGAGTCCATCAGGGGTCTGTGCAGGGGGCCTCAACTTTATACAATTTATATTAATGACTTAGATGAGGGAAGCGATGGCATGTTAGCTAAATTTGCAGGTGGCACAAAGATAGATAGGAAAGTATGTTGTGAAGAGGACATAAGGAGGTTGCAGACCGATAAAGATAGGTTGCATGAGTGGGAAAACAATCTCACAGATGGAGTATAATGTGGGAAAATGTGAAGTTGTTCACTTTGGTAGGACGCTGCAAAATTCCGAGGTGCTTAGGGATCTCGGTGTTCTAATGCATGAGTCACAAACAGTTAGTAGGTAGGTACAGAAAGTAATAACGAAGGCGAATGGAATGCTATCCTTCATTACAAGAGGAATTGAAAATAAAAGTCAGCATGTGATGCTTCAGTTATACAGGGCATTGGTGAGACCACATCTCCAATAATGTCCAGAGTTTTGGTCTCCTTATTTAAGGGAGGATGTGAATACTTTAGAGGCGGTTCAGAGGTAGTTTACTAGATTGATAAAAGGAATGGGCGGGTTGTCTTATGAGGAAAGGTTGGACAGACAGGCTTGTTTTCACTGGAGTTTAGAAGAGTGAGGGGAGACTTGATTGAGGTTTACAAGAATCTGAAAGGTCTTGACAAGGTGGAAGTGGAAAGGATGCTTCCTCTTGTGGGTGAGTCGAGAACTTTGGGGCACTGTTTTGAAATTATGGATCGCCCCTTCAGGACAGAGATGAGGAGAACATTTTTCTCTCAGAGGTTTGTGTGACTTTGGAACTCTCTGCCACAGAAGGTGGTGGAGATGGGGTCATGAAATATTTTAAAAGTGGAGGGAGAAAGATTCTTGTTAGTCAAGAGAATGAAAGGTTATCAGGGTAAGATGGGAGTTAGAATTCAAAACACAACCAGATCAGCCATGTTATTATTGAATTTCAGAGCAGGCTCGAGGGGCCGAATGGCCTACTTCTGCTCCTCATTCGTATGTGTGTACGTTTGCACTCAACTTACAGGTGAGGGGCTTTTGACTTATTTCTGCTATTGTAAAGTTAGTGGAGGTGCTGTGGATGGTTTTCTGGAAGTTGTGTTGTGAGCTGCTGCAGATATTCAGGGACGACAGAGGATTTGTTGACAAAACTCTGGTCAAGGTATGGGGACTGCAGTTACAGTGTCTCTGGGTCTGAAACATGACCAACAAATGGAGCAGAGGCTGCAGAGAGGGGAAGCTCAGTAAAGAGGGAGGAGGAGGAGGCTCTGCCCTCCCCACCCTGGGTTTTCCAAGCGCAAAGAGAGCAGTGGTCCCAATACCGAACATAGAACATAGAACATAGAACAGTACAGCACAGTACAGGCCCTTCAGCCCACAATGTTGTGCCGAAACTTTAACCTACTCCAAGATCAAACTAACTACCTACCCTTCATTCTACGATCATCCATGTACCTATCCAAGAGTCGCTTAAATGCCCCTAACGTATCTGCTTCTACTACCACCGCTGGCAGCACATTCCACGCACCCACCACTCTCTGTGTAAAGAACTTACCTCTGATATCTCCCCGAAACCTTCCTCCAATCATCTTAAGATTATGCCCCCTGGTGATAGCCCTTTCCACCCTGGGAAAAAGTCTCTGACTATCCACTCGATCTATGCCTCTCATCATCTCTTTCAAGTCACCTCTCATCCTTCCTCGCTCCAATGAGAAAAGCCCTAGCTCCCTCAATCTTTCTTCGTAGGACATGCCCTCCAGTCCAGGCAGCATCCTGGTAAATCTCCTCTGCACACTCTCTAAAGCTTCCACATCCTTCCTATAATGAGGCGACCAGAACTGAACACAATATTCTATTTCTGGTTGAACCTTACAGAGCTGCAGCATAACCTCGCGGCTCTTGAATGCAATCCCCCTGTTAATGAAAGCCAACACACCATACGCCTTCTTAACAACCCTATCAACTTGGGTGGCAACTTTGAGCGATCTATGGACATGGACCCCAAGATCCCTCTGTTCCTCCACACTACCAAGAATCCTTTCTTTAAGCCTGTATTCCGCATTCAAATTCGATCTTCCAAAGTGAATCACTTCACACTTTTCCAGGTTGAACTCCATCTGCCACTTCGTAGCCCAGCTGAGGAACACCACTGTATACTGCCATCGAGTCTGAACAACAACTTTTCACCACTTCTCTCTGTTGACTCTTCATTAGCCAATGTTACATTGACACTGGACTAGTAACCAGAGATCCAGGGTATTCCTCTGGGGACATGGGTTCGAATCCCACCACAGCAGAAGGTGGAATTTGAAAGTAATAAAAAAAAATCTGGAATTAAAACTTGTCTAAAGATGGCCATGAAACCATTGTCGATTGTTGTAAAAACCCATCTGGTTCACTAATGTCCTTTAGGGAAGGAAATCTGATGTCCTTACCTGGTCTGGCCTATATGTGACTCCAGACCCACAACAATGTGGTTACCTCTGACATGCCCTCTGAAATGGTCTAGCAAGCCACTCAGTTGTAACTAACCACGACAAAGTCTATAAAAAGGAATGAAACTGGGCGGACCACCCGGCATGGACCTCGGCACCGGAAACGACAACGGCAAACCCAGCCCTGTCGACCCTGCAAAGTCCTCCTTACTAACATCTGTGAAATTGTGCCAAAGTTGGGAGAGCTGCCCACAGACTAGTCAAGCAACAGCCTGACATAGTCATACTCACGGAATCATACCTTACAGACAATGTCCCGGGTACGTCCTGTCCCACCGGCAGGACAGACGCAGCAGAGGTGGTGGCGCAGTGGTATACAGTAGGGAGGGAGTTGCCCTGGGAGTCCTCAACATCGACTCCGGACCTCAAGAAATCTCATGGGATCAGGTCAAATATGGGCAAGGTAACCTCCTACTGATTACCACTTACTGCTCTCCCTCAGCTGATGACTCAGTACTCCCCCATGTTGAACAGCACTTTGAGGGAGCACTGAGGGTGGCAAGGGCACAAAATGTATTCTGAGTGGGAGAATTCAATGTCCATCACCATGAGTGGCTCGGTAGCACCACTACTGACCGAGCTGGCCGAGTCCTAAAGGACATGGCTGCTAGACTGGGTCTGCGGCAGGTGGTGGGGGAACCAACACGAGGGAACAACATACTCGACCTCGTCCTCACCAATCTGCCTGCCACAGATGCATCTGTCCATGACAGTATTGGTAGGAGTGACCACCGCACAGTCCTTGTGGAGATGAAGTCCCGCCTTCACATTGAGGATACCGTCAATCGTGTTGTGTGGCACTATCACCGTGCTGAATGGGATAGATTTCGAACGGATCTAGCAATGCAAAACTGGGCATCCATGAGGCGCTGTGGGCCATCAGCAGCAGCAGAATTGTACTCAACCACAATCTGTAACCTCATGGCCCGGCATATCCCCCACTCTACCATTACCATCAAGCCAGGAGACCAACCCTGGTTCAATGAAGAGTGCAGGAGGGCATGACAGGAGCAGCACCAAGCATATCTCAAAATGAGGTGTCCAGCTAGTGAAGCTACAACCCAGGACTACTTGCATGCCAAACTGAGTAAGCAGCATGCGATAGACAGAGCTAAGAGCTCCAGGACATCACTGCAGGAGTTCCTCAGGGTAGTGTCCTATGCCCAACCATCTTCAGCTGCTTCATCAATGAGCTTCAATCATAAGGTCAGAAGTCGGGATGTTTGCTGATGATTGCACAATGTTCAGCACCATTTGCGACTCCTCAGATACTGAAGCAGTCCGTGTAGAAATGCAGCAAGACCTGGACAATATCCAGGCTTGGGCTGATAAGTGGCAAGTCACATTCGTGCCACACAAGTGCCAGGCAATGACCAACTCCAACAAGAGAGAATCTAACCATCTCCCCTTGATATTCAATGGCATTTCCATCGCTGAATGCCCCACTATCAACATCCTAGGGGCTACCATTGACCAGAAACTGAACTGGAGTAGCCAGTAGCAGAGAGTAGTAGGGGCGTGGAACGCCCTGCCTGCAACAGTCGTAGACTCGCCAACTTTAAGGGCATTTAAGTGGTCATTGGATAGACATATGGATGAAAATGGAATAGTGTAGGTCAGATGGTTTCACAGGTCGGCGCAACATCGAGGGCCGAAGGGCCTGAACTGCGCTGTAATGTTCTAATGTTCTAATGTTCTAATATGAATACCGTGGCTACAAGAGCAGGTCAGAGGCTAGGAATCCTGAGGCGAGTAACTCACCTCCTGACTCCCCAAAGCCTGTCCACAATCTACAAGGCACAAGTCAGGAGTGTGATGGAATACTCTTCACTTGCCTGGATGGGTGAAGCTCCAACAACACTCAAGAAGCTTAACACCATCCAGGACAAAGCAGCCCGCTTGATTGGCACCCCATCTACAAACATTCACTCCCTCCACCACTGACGCACAGTGGCAGCAGTGTGTACCATCTACAAGATGCACTGCAGCAATGCACCAAGGCTCCTTAGACAGCTCCTTCCAAACCCGCGACCTCTACGAACTAGAAGGACAAGGGCAGCAAATACATGGAAACACCACCACCTGCAAGTTTCCCTCCAAGTCACACATCATGCTGACTTGGAACTATATCGCCATTCCTTCACTGTCACTGGGTCAAAATCCTAACAGCACTGTTGGTTTACCTACCCCACATGGTCTGCAGCGGTTCAAGAAGGCAGCTCACCACCACCTTCTCAAGGACAATTAGGGATGGGTAATAAATGCTATCCTGGCCAGCGACGCCCACATCCCGTGAATGAATTTAAAAAAAAACACTGTCATTGCCCCTTTAATCCATAGGGTTCAGTTTCGTTAAGCTGTCTATTGAATGACACTTGATCAAACACAGTTGAAAGTCCATATAAATATAACTTCAATCACACCACCCTCATCAAACCTCTCCATTGTTTCATCAAAGACCTCCATAAAGTTTACCTCACCATCACCTATCTCCATTTCTCCACTGTTGTTAAATTATCAGACTGATTATCCGACACCCAGTACTGGATGAGCAGAAATTTCCTCCAATTAAATATTGGGAAGACTGAAGCCATTGTTTGGACTCCCCACTCCAACTCTGTTCCCTTGCTATTGATTCCATCCCTCTCCCTGGTAACAGTCTGAGATTCAAACAGTCTGTTTGCAACCTTGGTGTCACATTTGACCACAAAATGAGATTTAACCTCATTTTCAGGATATCATTACAACCGTCTATTTCCACCTCGGTAACATCGCTAACTTCATCCCTGTCTCAGTCCATCTGCTGCTGAAACTGCACAGCGCCCCATACCGGGCAGGGCTCTAGTACAGTCAGCACAGTGCCCCATGCTGGACAAGACTCTAGTGTGGTCATCACTGTAACCCATGCTGGGCAGGGGTCAAGTGTGGTCAGCACAGTGCCCCATGCTGGGAAGGGATCTAATGTGGTCAGCACAGTGCCGCATGCTGGGAAGGGATCTAATGTGGTCAGCACAGTGCCCCATGCTGGGAATGGATCTAGTGTAATCAGCACAGTGCACCATGCTGGACAGTGTGGTTAGCACTGTACCCCATTCAGGGCAGGGTTCTAGTGTGGTCAGGACAGTGCACCATGCTGGGCAGGGTTCAAGTGTGGTCAGGACAGTGCTCCATGTTCGGCAGGTCTCCAGTGTAATCAGCACAGTGCTCCATGTTCGGCAGGTCTCCAGTGTAATCAGCACAGTGCTCCATGTTCGGCAGGTCTCCAGTGTAATCAGCACAGTGCTCCATGTTCGGCAGGTCTCCAGTGTAATCAGCACAGTGCTCCATGTTCGGCAGGTCTCCAGTGTAATCAGCACAGTGCTCCATGTTCGGCAGGTCTCCAGTGTAATCAGCACAGTGCACCATGCTGGACAGGGTTCTAGTGTGGTCAGGACAGTGCTCCATGTTCGGCAGGTCTCCAGTGTAATCAGCACAGTGCTCCATGCTGGACAGGGTTCTAGTGTGGTCAGCACAGTGCTCCATGTTCGGCAGGTCTCCAGTGTAATCAGCACAGTGCTCCATGTTCGGCAGGTCTCCAGTGTAATCAGCACAGTGCTCCATGTTCGGCAGGTCTCCAGTGTAATCAGCACAGTGCACCATGTTCGGCAGGTCTCCAGTGTAATCAGCACAGTGCACCATGCTGGACAGGGTTCTAGTGTGGTCAGGACAGTGCTCCATGTTCGGCAGGTCTCCAGTGTAATCAGCACAGTGCACCATGCTGGACAGGGTTCTAGTGTGGTCAGGACAGTGCTCCATGTTCGGCAGGTCTCCAGTGTAATCAGCACAGTGCTCCATGTTCGGCAGGTCTCCAGTGTAATCAGCACAGTGCTCCATGTTCGGCAGGTCTCCAGTGTAATCAGCACAGTGCACCATGCTGGACAGGGTTCTCGTGTGGTCAGGACAGTGCTCCATGTTCGGCAGGTCTCCAGTGTAATCATCACAGTGCTCCATGCTGGACAGGGTTCTAGTGTGGTCAGCACAGTGCTCCATGTTCGGCAGGTCTCCAGTGTAATCAGCACAGTGCTCCATGTTCGGCAGGTCTCCAGTGTAATCAGCACAGTGCTCCATGTTCGGCAGGTCTCCAGTGTAATCAGCACAGTGCACCATGCTGGACAGGGTTCTAGTGTGGTCAGGACAGTGCTCCATGTTCGGCAGGTCTCCAGTGTAATCAGCACAGTGCCCCATGCTAGGTAGGGCTCCAATGTGGTCAGCACTTGCCTCCTCGTGCTGGGCAGGACTCCAGTGTGGTCAGCACAGTGCCCCATGCTTTACAGTGCTCTAGAGAGGTCAGCACAGCGCCCCATGCTGGAAAGACGCTAGTGTGGTCAGCACAGAGCCCCATGCTGCGCAGGGTTCTGGTGTGGTCAGCACAGTGCCCCACGCTGGAAAGACGCTAGTGTGGTCAGCACAGTGCCCCATGCTGGAAAGACTCTAGTGTGGTCAGCACAGAGCCCCATGCTGGGCAGGGTTCCAGTGTGGTCAGCACAGTGCCCCATGCTTTACAGTGCTCTAGAGCGGTCAGCACAGTGCCCCATACTGGACAGGGATCTAGTGTGGTCAGCACAGTGCCTCATACTGGACAGGGATCTAGTGTGGTCAGCACAGTGCCTCATACTGGACAGGGGTCTAGTGTGGTCAGCACAGTGCCCCATACTGGACAGGGATCTAGTGTGGTCAGCACAGTGCCTCATACTGGACAGGGGTCTAGTGTGGTCAGCACAGTGCCTCATACTGGACAGGGATCTAGTGTGGTCAGCACAGTGCCCCATACTGGACAGGGATCTAGTGTGGTCAGCACAGTGCCTCATACTGGGCAGTGCTCTAGTGTGGTCAGCACAGTGCCTCATACCGGACAGGGATCTAGTGTGATCAGCACAGTGCCCCATATTGGACAGGGATATCGTGTGGTCAGCACAGTGCCCCATATTGGACAGGGATATAGTGAGGTCAGCACAGTGCCCCATGCTGGACAGGACTGTAGTGTGATCAGCACAGTGCCCCATGCTGGACAGGGCTCCAGTGTGGTCAGCACAGTGCCTCATGCTGGACAGGACTGTAGTGTGATCAGCACAGTGCCCCATGCTGGACAGGGCTCCAGTGTGGTCAGCACAGTGCCTCATGCTGGACAGGACTGCAGTGTGATCAGCACAGTGCCCCATGCTGGACAGGGCTCCAGTGTGGTCAGCACAGTGCCTCATGCCGGACAGGACTGTTGTGTGCTCAGCACAATGCCCCATGCTGGACAGGACTGCAGTGTGATCAGCACAGTGCCCCATGCTGGACAGGGCTCCAGTGTGGTCAGCACAGTGCCTCATGCTGGACAGGACTGTAGTGTGATCAGCACAGTGCCCCATGCTGGACAGGGCTCCAGTGTGGTTAGCACAGTGCCTCATGCTGGACAGGACTGTAGTGTGATCAGCACATTGCCCCATGCTGGACAGGGCTCCAGTGTGATCAGCACAGTGCCTCATGCTGGACAGGACTGTAGTGTGATCAGCACATTGCCCCATGCTGGACAGGGCTCTAGTGTGGTCAGCACAGTGCCTCATGCTGGACAGGACTGTAGTGTGATCAGCACAGTGCGTCATGCTGGACAGGACTGTAGTGTGATCAGCACAGTGCCCCATGCTGGGCAGGACTGTAGTGTGATCAGCACAGTGCCTCATGCTGGACAGGACTGTAGTGTGGTCAGCACAGTGCCTCATGCTGGACAGGACTGCAGTGTGGTCAGCACAGTGCCTCATGCTGCACAGGGCTCCTGTGTGATCAGCACAGTGCCCCATGCTGGATAGGACTGTAGTGTGATCAGCACAGTGCCCCATGCTGGACAGGACTGTAGTGTGATGAGCACAGTGCCTCATGCTGTACAGGACTGTAGTGTGATCAGCACAGTGCCTCATGCTGCACAGGACTGTAGTGTGATCAGCACAGTGCCCCATGCTGGACAGGACTGCAGTGTGATCAGCACAGTGCCTCATGCTGGAATGGACTGTCGTGTGATCAGCACAGTGCCCCATGCTGGACAGGACTGTTGTGTGATCAGCACATTGCCCCATGCTGGACAGGGCTCCAGCGTGATCAGCACATTGCCTCATGCTGGACAGGACTGTAGTGTGATCAGCACATTGCTTCATGCTGGACAGGACTGTAGTGTGATCAGCACAGTGCCTCATGCTGGAATGGACTGTCGTGTGATCAGCACAGTGCCTCATGCTGGACAGGACTGTAGTGTGATCAGCACAGTGCCCCATGCTGGACAGGACTGTTGTGTGATCAGCACATTGCCCCGTGCTGGACAGGGCTCCAGCGTGATCAGCACATTGCCTCATGCTGGACAGGACTGTAGTGTGATCAGCACAGTGCCTCATGCTGGACAGGGCTCTAGTGTGATGAGCACATTGCCCCATGCTGGACAGGACTGTAGTGTGATCAGCACAGTGCCTCATGCTGGACAGGGCTCTAGTGTGATCAGCACATTGCTCCCTGCTGGACAGGACTGTAGTGTGATCAGCACAGTGCCTCATGCTGGACAAGACTGTCGTGTGATCAGCACAGTGCCTCATGCTGGACAAGACTGTCGTGTGATCCGCACAGTGCCTCATGCTGGACAGGACTGTAGTGTGATCAGCACAGTGCCTCTTGCTGGACAGGGCTCTAGTGTGATCAGCACAGTGCCTCATGCTGGACAGGGATCTAGTGTGATCAGCACAGTGCCCCATGCTGGACAGGACTGTAGTGTGATCAGCACAGTGCCCCATGCTGGACAGGACTGTAGTGTGATCAGCACATTACCCCATGCTGGACAGGACTGCAGTGTGGTCAGCACAGTGCCTCATTCTGGACAGGACTGTTGTGTGATCAGCACAGTGCCCCATGCTGGACAGGACTGTTGTGTGATCAGCACAGTGCCTCATGCTGGACAGGACTGTAGTGTGATCAGCACAGTGCCTCATGCTGGACTGGACTGTATTGTGATCAGCACAGTGCCTCATGCTGGACAGGACTGTAGTGTAATCAGCACAGTGCCCCATGCTGGACAGGACTGTTGTGTGATCAGCACAGTGCCCCATGCTGGACAGGACTGTAGTGTGATCAGCACAGTGCCCCATGCTGGACAGGACTGTAGTGTGATCAGCACATTGCCCCATGCTGGACAGGACTGCAGTGTGATCAGCACATTGCCCCATGCTGGACAGGACTGTAGTGTGATCAGCACAGTGCCCCATGCTGGACAGGACTGTAGTGTGATCAGCACAGTGCCTCATGCTGGACAGGACTCTAGTGTGATCAGCACAGTGCCTCATGCTGGACAGGACTGTTGTGTGATCAGCACAGTGCCTCATGCTGGACAGGACTGTAGTGCGATCAGCACAGTGCCCCATGCTGGACAGGGCTCCTGTGTGGTCAGCACAGTGCCTCATGCTGCACAGGACTGTAGTGTGATCAGCACAGTGCCCCATGCTGGACTGGACTGTAGTGCGATCAGCACAGTGCCTCATGCTGCACAGGACTGTAGTGTGATCAGCACAGTGCCCCATGCTGGACTGGACTGTAGTGTGATCAGCACAGTGCCTCATGCTGGACAGGACTGTAGTGTGATCAGCACAGTGCCCCATGCTGGACTGGACTGTAGTGTGATCAGCACAGTGCCTCATGCTGGACAGTACTGTAGTGTGGTCAGCACAGTGCCCCATGCTGGACAGGGCTCCTGTGTGGTCAGCACAGTGCCTCATGCTGCACAGGACTGTAGTGTGATCAGCACAGTGCCCCATGCTGGACTGGACTGTAGTGTGATCAGCACAGTGCCTCATGATGGAAAGGACTGTAGTGTGATCAGCACAGTGCCTCATGCTGGACAGGACTGTAGTGTGATCAGCACAGTGCCTCATGCTGGACAAGGCTCTGGTGTGATGAGCACAGTGCCCCATGCTGGACAGGGCTCTGGTGTGATGAGCACAGTGCCCCATGCTGGACAGGACTGTAGTGTGATCAGCACATTGCCCCATGCTTGACAGGACTGCAGTGTGATCAGCACAGTGCCCCATGCTGGACAGGACTGTAGTTTGATCAGCACAGTGCCCCATGCTGGACTGGACTGTAGTGTGATGAGCACAGTGCCCCATGCTGGACAGGACTGTAGTGTGATCAGCACATTGCCCCATGCTGGACAGGACTGTAGTGTGATCAGCACATTGCCCCATGCTGGACAGGACTGTAGTGTGATGAGCACAGTGCCCCATGCTGGACAGGACTGTAGTGTGATCAGCACAGTGCCTCATGCTGGACAGGACTGTAGTGTGATCAGCACAGTGCCTCATGCTGGACAGGACTGTAGTGTGATCAGCACAGTGCCCCATGCTGGACTGGACTGTAGTGTGATCAGCACAGTGCCTCATGCTGCACAGGACTGTAGTGTGATCAGCACAGTGCCCCATGCTGGACTGAACTGTAGTGTGATCAGCACAGTGCCTCATGCTGCACAGGACTGTAGTGTGATCAGCACAGTGCCCCATGCTGGACTGGACTGTAGTGTGATCAGCACAGTGCCTCATGCTGGACAGGACTGTAGTGTGATCAGCACAGTGCCCCATGCTGGACTGGACTGTAGTGTGATCAGCACAGTGCCTCATGCTGGACAGGACTGTAGTGTGGTCAGCACAGTGCCCCATGCTGGACAGGGCTCCTGTGTGGTCAGCACAGTGCCTCATGCTGCACAGGATTGTAGTGTGATCAGCACAGTGCCCCATGCTGGACTGGACTGTATTGTGATCAGCACAGTGCCTCATGCTGGACAGGACTGTAGTGTGATCAGCACAGTGCCTCATGCTGGACAGGACTGTAGTGTGATCAGCACAGTGCCTCATGCTGGACAAGGCTCTGGTGTGATGAGCACAGTGCCCCATGCTGGACAGGGCTCTGGTGTGATGAGCACAGTGCCCCATGCTGGACAGGACTGTAGTGTGATCAGCACATTGTCCCATGCTGGACAGGACTGCAGTGTGATCAGCATATTGCCCCATGCTGGACAGGACTGTAGTGTGATCAGCACAGTGCCCCATGCTGGACTGGACTGTAGTGTGATGAGCACAGTGCCCCATGCTGGACAGGACTGTAGTGTGATCAGCACATTGCCCCATGCTGGACAGGACTGTAGTGTGATCAGCACATTGCCCCATGCTGGACAGGACTGTAGTGTGATGAGCACTGTGCCCCATGCTGGACAGGACTGCAGTGTGATCAGCACATTGCCCCATGCTGGACAGGACTGTAGTGTGATCAGCACAGTGCCCCATGCTGGACAGGACTGTCGTGTGATGAGCACAGTGCCCCATGCTGGACAGGACTGTAGTGTGATTAGCACATTGCCCCATGCTGGACAGGACTGTAGTGTGATGAGCTCATTGCCCCATGCTGGACAGGACTGTAGTGTGATGAGCACAGTGCCCCATGCTGGACAGGACTGTAGTGTGATCAGCACAGTGCTTCATGCTGGACTGGACTGTAGTGTGATCAGCACAGTGCCCCATGCTGGACAGGGCTCCTGTGAGGTCTGCACAGTGCCTCATGCTGCACAGGACTGTAGTGTGATCAGCACAGTGCCCCATGCTGGACTGGACTGTCGTGTGATCAGCACAGTGCCTCATGCTGGACAGGACTGTAGTGTGATCAGCACAGTGCCCCATGCTGGACTGGACTGCAGTGTGATCAGCACAGTGCCTCATGCTGGACAGGAATGTAGTGTGCTCAGCACAGTGCCCCATGCTGGACAGGGCTCCAGTGTGGTCAGCACAGTGCCTCATGCTGGACAGGACTGTAGTGTGGTCAGCACAGAGCCCCATGCTGGACAGGACTGTACTGATTTCAGAACAGTGCCCTATGCTGGACAAGACTGTAGTGCCATCAGCACAGTGCCTCATGCTGGACAGGACTGTTGTGTGATCAACACAGTGCCCCATGCTGGATAGGGCTCTGGTGTGGTCAGATCAGTGCCCTATGTTGGACAGGACTGTAGTGTGATCAGCACAGTGCCCCATGCTGGACAGGACTGTAGTGTGATGAGCACAGTGCCTCATGCTGGACAGGACTGTAGTGTGATCAGCACTGTGCCTGATGCTGGACAGGACTGTAGTGTGATCAGCACTGTGCCTCATGCTGGACAGGACTGTAGTGTGATCAGCACAGTGCCCTATGTAGGACAGGACTGTAGTGTGATCAGCACAGTGCCTCATGCTGGACAGGACTGTAGTGTGATCAGCACAGTGCCTCATGCTGGACAGGACTGTAGTGTGATCAGCACAGTGCCCCATGATGGACAAGGATCTAGTGGGTTCAGCACAATGCCCCATGTTGGACAGGGATCCAGTGTGTTCAGCACAATGCCCCATGTTGGACAGGGAACCGGTTTGTTCAGCACAATGCCCCATGTTGGACAGGAATCTAGTATGTTCAGCACAGTGCCCCATGTTGGACAGGCAGCTAGTGTGGTCAGCACAGTGCCGCATATTGGACAGGGATCTAGTGTGTTCAGCACAATGCCCCAGGTTGGACAGGGATCTAGTGTGTTAAGCACAATGCCCCATGTTGAACAGGGATCTAGTGTGTTCAGCACAATGCCCCAAGTTGGACAGGGATCTAGTGTGTTCAGCACAATGCCCCATGATGGACAGGGATCTAGTGTGGTCAGCACAGTGCCCCATGTTGGACAGGGATGTAGTGTGTTCAGCACAGTGCCCCATATTGGACGGGATCTAGTGTGTTCAGCACAATGCCCCATGCTGGACAGGGATCTAGTGTGTTCAGCACAGTGCCCCATGTTGGACAGGGATCTAGTGTGTTCAGCACAATGCCCCATGTTGGACAGGGATCTAGTGTGTTAAGCTCAACGCCCCATGTTGGACAGGGATCTAGTGTGTTCAGCACAATGCCCAATGCTGGACAGGGATCTAGTGTGTTCAGCACAGTGCCCCATGTTGGACAGGGATCTAGTGTGTTCAGCACAATTCCCCAGGTTGGACAGGGATCTAGTGTGTTCAGCACAATGCCCCAGGTTGGACAGGGATCTAGTGTGTTCAGCACAGTGCCCCATGTTGGACAGGGATCTAGTGTGTTCAGCACAATGCACCATGTTGGAAAGGGATCTAGTGTGTTCAGCACGATGCCCCATTTTGGACAGGGCGCTCGAGTGGTCAGCACAGTGCCCCATGCTGGACAGGACTGTAGCGTTATTAGCACAGTTCCCCATGCTGTGCAGGACTGTCGTGTGATCAGAACAGTGCCCCATGCTGTGCAGGACTGTCGTGTGATCAGAACAGTGCACCATGTTGGAAAGGGATCTAGTTTGTTCAGCACTTTGCCCCATTTTGGACAGGGCGCTCGAGTGGTCAGAACAGTACCCCATGCTGGACAGGACTGTAGTGTGATCAGGACATTGCTTCATGCTGGACAGGACTGTAGTGTGATCAGCACAGTGCCCCATGCTGGACAGGGCTTTAGTGTGATCAACACATTGCCCCATGCTGGACAGGACTGTAGTGTGATCAGCACATTGCCCCATGCTGGACAGGACTGTAGTGTGATCAGCACATTGCCTCATGCTGGACAGGACTGTAGTGTGATCAGCACATTGCCCCATGCTGGACAGGACTGTAGTGTGATCAGCACATTGCCCCATGCTGGACAGGACTGTAGTGTGATCAGCACATTGTCCCATGCTGGACAGGACTGTAGTGTGATGAGCACAGTGCCCCATGCTGGACAGGACTGTAGTGTGATCAGCACATTGCCCCATGCTGGACAGGACTGTAGTGTGATCAGCACATTGCCTCATGCTGGACAGGACTGTAGTGTGATTAGCACATTGCCCCATGCTGGACAGGACTGTAGTGTGATGAGCACATTGCCCCGTGCGGGACAGGACTGTAGTGTGATGAGCACAGTGCCTCAGGCTGGACAGGACTGTAGTGTGATTAGCACATTGCCCCATGCTGGACAGGACTGTAGTGTGATGAGCACATTGCCCCATGCTGGACAGGACTGTAGTTTGATGAGCACAGTGCCCCATGCTGGACAGGACTGTAGTGTGATCAGCACAGTGCCCCATGCTGGACAGGGCTCCTGTGTGGTCAGCACAGTGCCTCATGCTGCACAGGACTGTAGTGTGATCAGCACAGTGCCCCATGCTGGACTGGACTGTAGTGTGATCAGCACAGTGCCTCATGCTGCACAGGACTGTAGTGTGATCAGCACAGTGCCCCATGCTGGACTGGACTGTAGTGTGATCAGCACAGTGCCTCATGCTGGACTGGACTGTAGTGTGATCAGCACAGTGCCTCATGCTGCACAGGACTGTAGTGTGATCAGCACAGTGCCCCATGCTGGACTGGACTGTAGTGTGATCAGCACAGTGCCTCATGCTGGACAGGACTGTAGTGTGATCAGCACAGTGCCCCATGCTGGACTGGACTGTAGTGTGATCAGCACAGTGCCTCATGCTGGACAGGACTGTAGTTTGGTCAGCACAGTGCCCCATGCTGGACAGGGCTCCTGTGTGGTCAGCACAGTGCCTCATGCTGCACAGGATTGTAGTGTGATCAGCACAGTGCCCCATGCTGGACTGGACTGTATTGTGATCAGCACAGTGCCTCATGCTGGACAGGACTGTAGTGTGATCAGCACAGTGCCTCATGCTGGACAGGACTGTAGTGTGATCAGCACAGTGCCTCATGCTGGACAAGGCTCTGGTGTGATGAGCACAGTGCCCCATGCTGGACAGGGCTCTGGTGTGATGAGCACAGTGCCCCATGCTGGACAGGACTGTAGTGTGATCAGCACATTGTCCCATGCTGGACAGGACTGCAGTGTGATCAGCACATTGCCCCATGCTGGACAGGACTGTAGTGTGATCAGCACAGTGCCCCATGCTGGACTGGACTGTAGTGTGATGAGCACAGTGCCCCATGCTGGACAGGACAGTAGTGTGATCAGCACATTGCCCCATGCTGGACAGGACTGTAGTGTGATCAGCACATTGCCCCATGCTGGACAGGACTGTAGTGTGATGAGCACAGTGCCCCATGCTGGACAGGACTGCAGTGTGATCAGCACATTGCCCCATGCTGGACAGGACTGTAGTGTGATCAGCACAGTGCCCCATGCTGGACAGGACTGTAGTGTGATGAGCACAGTGCCCCATGCTGGACAGGACTGTAGTGTGATCAGCACAGTGCCTCATGCTGGACAGGACAGTAGTGTGATTAGCACATTGCCCCATGCTGGACAGGACTGTAGTGTGATGAACACATTGCCCCATGCTGGACAGGACTGTAGTGTGATGAGCACAGTGCCCCATGCTGGACAGGACTGTAGTGTGATCAGCACAGTGCTTCATGCTGGACTGGACTGTAGTGTGATCAGCACAGTGCCCCATGCTGGACAGGGCTCCTGTGAGGTCTGCACAGTGCCTCATGCTGCACAGGACTGTAGTGTGATCAGCACAGTGCCCCATGCTGGACTGGACTGTCGTGTGATCAGCACAGTGCCTCATGCTGGACAGGACTGTAGTGTGATCTGCACAGTGCCCCATGCTGGACTGGACTGCAGTGTGATCAGCACAGTGCCTCATGCTGGACAGGAATGTCGTGTGCTCAGCACAGTGCCCCATGCTGGACAGGGCTCCAGTGTGGTCAGCACAGTGCCTCATGCTGGACAGGACTGTAGTGTGATCAGCACAGAGCCCCATGCTGGACAGGACTGTACTGATTTCAGAACAGTGCCCCATGCTGGACAAGACTGTAGTGCCATCAGCACAGTGCCTCATGCTGGACAGGACTGTTGTGTGATCAACACAGTGCCCCATGCTGGATAGGGCTCTGGTGTGGTCAGATCAGTGCCCTATGTTGGACAGGACTGTAGTGTGATCAGCACAGTGCCCCATGCTGGACAGGACTGTAGTGTGATGAGCACAGTGCCTCATGCTGGACAGGACTGTAGTTTGATCAGCACTGTGCCTGATGCTGGACAGGACTGTAGTGTGATCAGCACTGTGCCTCATGCTGGACAGGACTGTAGTGTGATCAGCACAGTGCCATATGTAGGACAGGACTGTAGTGTGATCAGCACAGTGCCTCATGCTGGACAGGACTGTAGTGTGATCAGCACAGTGCCTCATGCTGGACAGGACTGTAGTGTGATCAGCACAGTGCCCCATGATGGACAAGGATCTAGTGGGTTCAGCACAATGCCCCATGTTGGACAGGGATCCAGTGTGTTCAGCACAATGCCCCATGTTGGACATGAAACCAGTTTGTTCAGCACAATGCCCCATGTTGGACAGGAATCTAGTATGTTCAGCACAGTGCCCCATGTTGGACAGGCAGCTAGTGTGGTCAGCACAGTGCCCCATATTGGACAGGGATCTAGTGTGTTCAGCACAATGCCCCAGGTTGGACAGGGATCTAGTGTGTTAAGCACAATGCCCCATGTTGAACAGGGATCTAGTGTGTTCAGCACAATGCCCCAAGTTGGACAGGGATCTTTGTGTTCAGCACAATGCCCCATGTTGGACAGGGATCTAGTGTGGTCAGCACAGTGCCCCATGTTGGACAGGGATGTAGTGTGTCCAGCACAGTGCCCCATATTGGACGGGATCTAGTGTGTTCAGCACAATGCCCCATGCTGGACAGGGATCTAGTGTGTTCAGCACAGTGCTCCATGTTGGACAGGGATCTAGTGTGTTCAGCACAATGCCCCATGTTGGAAAGGGATCTAGTGTGTTCAGCACAGTGCCCCATGTTGGACAGGGATCTAGTGTGTTCAGCACAATGCCCCATGTTGGAAAGGGATGTAGTGTGTCCAGCACAGTGCCCCATGTTGGACGGGATCTAGTGTGTTCAGCACAATGCCCCATGCTGGACAGGGATCTAGTGTGTTCAGCACAGTGCTCCATGTTGGACAGGGATCTAGTGTGTTCAGCACAGTGCTCCATGTTGGACAGGGATCTAGTGTGTTCAGCACAATGCCCCATGCTGGACAGGGATCTAGTGTGTTCAGCACAATGCCCCATGTTGGACAGGGATCTAGTGTGTTAAGCTCAACGCCCCATGTTGGACAGGGATCTAGTGTGTTCAGCACAATGCCCAATGCTGGACAGGGATCTAGTGTGTTCAGCACAGTGCCCCATGTTGGACAGGGATCTAGTGTGTTCAGCACAATGCCCCAGGTTGGACAGGGATCTAGTGTGTTCAGCACAATGCCCTAGGTTGGACAGGGATCTAGTGTGTTCAGCACATTGCCCCATGTTGGACAGGGATCTAGTGTGTTCAGCACAATGCACCATGTTGGAAAGGGATCTAGTGTGTTCAGCACTATGCCCCATTTTGGACAGGGCGCTCGAGTGGTCAGCACAGTGCCCCATGCTGGACAGGACTGTAGCGTGATTAGCACAGTTCCCCATGCTGTGCAGGACTGTCGTGTGATCAGAACAGTGCCCCATGCTGTGCAGGACTGTCGTGTGATCAGAACAGTGCACCATGTTGGAAAGGGATCTAGTTTGTTCAGCACTTTGCCCCATTTTGGACAGGGCGCTCTAGTGGTCAGAACAGTACCCCATGCTGTACAGGACTGTAGTGTGATCAGGACATTGCTTCATGCTGGACAGGACTGTAGTGTGATCAGCACAGTGCCCCATGCTGCACAGGGCTCTAGTGTGGTCAGCACAGTGCCTCATGCTGGACAGGACTGTAGCGTGATCAGCACAGTGCCCCATGCTGGACAGGGCTTTAGTGTGGTCAGCACAGTGCCCTATGTTGGACAGGACTGTAGTGTGATCAGCACTGTGCCTCATGCTGGACAGTCGTCTAGAGTGGTCGGCACAGTGCCCCATGCTGGGCAGGACTGTAGTGTGATCAGCACAGTGCCTCATGCTGGACAGGACTCTGGTGTGGTCAGCACATTTTCCATGTTGTACATGACTGTAGTGTGTTCAGCACAGTGCCCCTGCTGGGGATGTCGCTAGTGTGGTCAGCACAGTGCTCCATTTTGGGCAGGTCACGAGTGTGATCAGCACAATGACCCATGCTAGGTAGGGCTCCAGGGTGGTCAGCACAGTGCCCCATGCTTTACAGTGCTCTGGAGAGTTCAGCACAGCGCCGCATGCTGGGAAGGGATCAAATGTGGTCAGCACAGTGCCCCATGCTTTACAGTGCTCCAGAGTGGTCAGCACAGCGCCCCATGCTGGGAAGGGATCAAATCTGGTCAGCACCGTGCCCCATGTGGGAAAGATTCTAGTGTGGTCAGCACAGAGCCCCATGCTGGGCAGGGTTATAGTGTGGCCAGCACAGTGCCCCATGCTGGGCAGGGTTCTAGTGAGGTCCGCACAGTGCCCTATGCTTGTCAGGGTTCTATTGTGTGCAGCACAGAGCCCCATGCTGACCAGGGCTCTAGTGTGTACAGCGCAGAGCCCCATGCTGGGCAGGGTTCCAGTGTGATCAGCACATTGCCCCATGCTGGGCAGGGTTGTAGCCTGGTCAGCATAGTGCCCCATGAGTTACAGTGCTCCACAGTGGTCAGCACAGTGCCCCATGCTGCAAAGACGCTAGTGTGGTCAGCACAGTGCCTCATACTGGAAGGATTCTAGTGTGGTCAGCACAGTGCCCCATGCTGGGCAGTGTTCCAGTGTGGTCAGCACAGTGTCTCATGCTGGACAGGACTGTAGTGTGATCAGCACTGTGCCTCATCCTGGACAGGACTCTAGTGTGGTCAGCACATTGCCCCATGCTGTACAGGCCTGTAGTGTGATCAGCACAGTGCCTCTTGCTGTAAAGGACTGTGGTGTGATCAGCACAGTGCCCCATGCTGGGCAGGTCTCTTGTGTGGTCAGCACAGTGCTCCATGTTGCACAGGTCACTAGTGTGCTCAGCACATTGCCCCATGAAAGGTAGGGCTCCAGTGTGGTCAGCACTTGCCTCCTCGTGCTGGGCAGGACTCCAGTTGGTCAGCACAGTGCCCCATGCTTTACAGTGCGCCAGAGAGGTCAGCACAGCGCCCCATGCTGGGAAGGGATCAAATGTGGTCAGCACCGTGCCCCATGCTGGAAAGACGCTAGTGTGGTCAGCACAGTGCCCCATGCTGGAAAGACGCTAGTGTGGTCAGCACAGTGCCCCATGCTGGAACGATTCTAGTGTGGTCAGCACAGAGCCCCATGCTGGTCAGGGTTATCGTGTGGTCAGCACAGTGCCCCGTATTGGACATGGACCTAGTGTGTTCAGCACAATGCCCCAGGTTGGACATGGGTTCTAGTGTGCTCAGCACAATGCCCCATGCTGGGCTGGTCGTTCGTGACATCAGCACAGTGCCCTCTGCTGGACAGGGCTCGAGTGTGGTCAGCACAGTGCCCTATGCTGGACAGGGATCTAGTGTGGTCAGCACAGTGCCCCATTCTGGACAGGACTTTAGTGCGGTCAGCACAGTGCCCCATGCTGTACAGGGCTCTAGTGTGGTTAGCAATGTGCCCCATGCTGGACAGGATTGTAGTGTGATCAGCACAGTGCCTCATGCTGCACAGGGTTCTAGTGTGGTCAGCACAGTGCCCCATGCTGGACAGGGCTCTAGTGTGGTCAGCACAGTGCCCCATACTGGACAGGACTGTAGTGTGATCAGCACAGTGCCCCATGCTGTCCAGGGCTCTGGTGTGGTCAGCACAGGGCCCCATGCTGGACAGGACTGTCGTGTGATTAGCACAGTGCCCCATGCTGTACAGGGCTCTAGTGTGGTCAGCACAGTGCCCTATGCTGGACAGGGATCTAGTGTGGTCAGCACAGTGCCCCATTCTGGACAGGACTTTAGTGCGGTCAGCACAGTGCCCCATGCTGTACAGGGCTCTAGTGTGGTTAGCAATGTGCCCCATGCTGGACAGGATTGTAGTGTGATCAGCACAGTGCCTCATGCTGCACAGGGTTCTAGTGTGGTCAGCACAGTGCCCCATGCTGGACAGGGCTCTGGTGTGGTCAGCACAGGGCCCCATGCTGGACAGGACTGTCGTGTGATTAGCACAGTGCCCCATGCTGTACAGGGCTCTAGTGTGGTCAGCACAGTGCCCTATGCTGGACAGGGATCTAGTGTGGTCAGCACAGTGCCCCATTCTGGACAGGACTTTAGTGCGGTCAGCACAGTGCCCCATGCTGTACAGGGCTCTAGTGTGGTTAGCAATGTGCCCCATGCTGGACAGGATTGTAGTGTGATCAGCACAGTGCCTCATGCTGCACAGGGTTCTAGTGTGGTCAGCACAGTGCCCCATGCTGGACAGGGCTCTAGTGTGGTCAGCACAGTGCCCCATACTGGACAGGACTGTAGTGTGATCAGCACAGTGCCCCATGCTGTCCAGGGCTCTGGTGTGGTCAGCACAGGGCCCCATGCTGGACAGGACTGTCGTGTGATTAGCACAGTGCCCCATGCTGTACAGGGCTCTAGTGTGGTCAGCACAGTGCCCCATGCTGGGCTGGGCGTTAGTGAGGTCAGCACAGTGCCCCATGCTGGGCTGTGTTCTAGTGTGGTCAGCATGGTGCCCGATGCTGGGTAGGGTTCGTGTGTGGTCAGCACCGTTCCCATTTGCTGGGTAGGGTTCGTGTGTGGTCAGCACGGTGCTCCATGCTGGGCAGGGTTCTAGTGTGGTCAGCTCCGTTCCCATTTGCTGGGTAGGGTTCTCGCGTGGTCAGCATGGTGCCCTATGCTGGGTCGTGTTCCAGTGTGGTCAGCATGGTGCCCCATGCTGGGCAGGGTTCCAGTGTGGTCAGCACTGTGCCCGATGTTGTGCACGTCTGTAGTGTGGTCAGCATAGTTACCCATGTTGGACAGAGCTCTCGTGTGGCCATGACATCCCTCCATTTTGGGCAGGGCTCTAATGTTGTCAGCACTGTGACCCATGACGGGCAGGGCTTTGGTGTGCTTAACACTGTGCCTCATTCTGGACAGGGCTCTAGTGTGGTCATTACATGTCCCATGTTGTGCCAGTCTCTCGCCCAGGCTAATTGACCATGTGCTGTTAGTGTGAGGAGGGGTTTGAATTGACATCAATCAACCATTCCGACATCTTTGACAGACGTCTTTCTAGCTTCGTCTGTGCACGTCTACTGTCCGCCTGTGTTAGTCACGCTCACCTGAACATACATTCAGCAGCACGAGTGTTATGTAAAAGGACCAGGCATCCAACTTACAGGTGTGGGTGTTTTGACTTACTTCTGCTATTGTAAAGTCAGTGGAGGTGCTGTGGATGGCTTTCTCTAGGTTATGTTGTGAGCTGCTACAGACATTTAGGGTTGACAGAGGATTTCGTGACCTAACTCTGCATGAGATATGGGGACTGTAATTAGTGCCTCTGGAGATGTGTTTCTCTGGGAATTCCTGGACGTAGGTAGATCTTATAATCCATGTTGAGGAGGGAGAACGGACGCCCGTTCTTAAGCAAGCAGAGATCACCCCTTTTCAGCAACAGGCTGACAACCGCCCTGTGCCACGAGAGGGGCACCCCCGAGTCGCCATGCTTTCCCCCAGGAACTGCACGTTATTGTCCTCAGGACGTATCCCAATGCCCCGAGGAACTCCACGGTGGCCCCGTCCAGCCCCGGCGATTTGCCCATTCAGTGCTGGTGGAGGGCACCGTACAATTGTGCTAATGTGAGCGGAGTCTCCAATCCTTTGGCGCCCTCCAGTCTGATCTTTGGCAGGTCCTCCGACAAAACTCTACACGTGTCCTCGCTGGACGGGTCCGAAGAGAGCAATGCACTGTTATAGGTTCGGACCAATATTCCCATTCCCTCCGGATCCATCGTCTGCCAGCTGTTCGAAGAGCTGCTTATGCACCCTCTGCCAATTTTCCAGTGAGTGGAAGAAGAGTGAGGCGCGGTTCAAATCTTCCAGGATCTGGATCCGCGACCTCACGTACACGCCTCGTGAGCTGCAGGTCCCTCAGCGCGCCCTCTTCTCTTTGTACACCTGCCACAGGATGGGGTCTGTGATGGCCTGACCGAGATGGGACTCCAAGTCAAGCACCTCCCTCTCTAGAAGCTCGATCTCGGCTTCCCGCCTCTTGGTCGATACCTTCGTGTTCCCCTGACAGAAGACACGGATGTGAGTCTTGACCACATCCCACCATAGCCTCAAGTAGAGGAAGCCTCCCTGCTTCCTTCTCCAGTCAGCCCAGAATCGACGGAATGAGTCACGGAATCACTCGTCCTCCAGCAGCCATTTGTTAAAAGTGCCATTGCAGGGACCCGTCCCGTGTGCGGAGTGGAGTGAATTCCTCCCACATCAGGTGGTGGTCCGAGCACGGAACCAGCCACTTGGAGGCCACCGAGATGCAGGAGGCGTATGCCTGTAAAATGTAGAGGCGGTCAATTCCGGGACCCTTCTTCTGAGTCCTCCAGACGAAAGCACTGGAGTTGGGATGGAGATTCCACCAGGCGTCCACTAATTTGAGGTAGTTGATCCATCAAGTCACCCTGCTACTCCAGGAGCCAAGTGGCTTCATCTCCCGGAACGGTGTGGGTTTCCTGCATAAAACCCATCACAAATCTCCCTTTCCTGAGGATTGTGAGATTGTGAAAACGGCTGAGAGACCCCCTGCTCCTGTTGATGTTGAGGCTGGCTATGGATATTTTCATGTCAAAAATACCACCATCCTGTCACCAATACCTTACTGTGAGGAGAGAGTGGAACTGCTCATCGCCTTGCACTCCCCCAGCAACCCGGAGAGGAACACATTGAACAGGCATCGCACGACCTTTTTCATGTCTGCACATTTGCAACCCTCCTTGAGGGCAAGACGGACAGACCAGATGATCAGCGCCAGCTACACACACTGGTCAAGGGGCGGCTGAACTTCCCTGCAAGCAGCAAGGAAGTCCCGGAGTTCTACAATGGGGATGAGAGGAGACTCGGTAGGAGGCAGGAAGGGGTCCACCGCCTCACTGGCAATGGATTCAAGGTCGTCCTCCGTGCCCCTCACCGAGACACCATCCTCCTCCGTGCCGTCACCGCCAGTGGCCGACACACCCACCACACAATGTGGTGTGGACATCCCGGCCACGCCAGCGAGTCTCACCTCTCTCATGATCACATCCCCAGGATCGGTGGTGGAGGAGTCATTCCTATATTCCTCTGGGGAAACTGGGAATATGAGTGCCTGTGGTTGAGGACAGCCTCTCCCCCTCAGTGCCCGGGCTTGTGATCAGCCTCGGGGGAGGCAGTTGTTTCTTGACTCTGGAAATCCAGCCGGAGCGGGACCCGAGGTAGAGAGAGGAGGCCATCTCCCACCCTGCCAGCGCCACAGTACCAGCAGACAGAGCACTGCTAACATTATTCAAATCAACCTCCGGGTCGGATCCATCCTGGATGACAGCAACAGGCGCCGAGAGCGTTGACCCTCACAGATCTCAGCCCCACCCAGGACACCGGTCCAAGTGGGAGATGGAATGTTTTCTCCTGGTGGATCCACAGGCTCCCCCATCAGGGGAGGGGCCCTTCACCACTCCCCCGCCCCACCTCGGGTGTTGCGAATGGTAAAGAGGCTTCTGTCCCCACTCCATTTTATGGGATAGAAAGCTGTGACTTAGGGCTCGAGCCCCAATGGTGCTGGTAGTGCGGGGAGTCCGAGGACCCGCCAGGAGACTGACCCTGTTCCTCTCGGCAATCTGCAGTGGAGGGATGCCTCCTCCTCTTATTCATGGAGAGGTGAGGAGGTTCAGAGACCTCAGTCTCACGAGACATCTATGTTTATCCCTCCACACCCTCAACAGTGTAGAGGGAGATTTACTCTCGATCTGACCCTCAGGCCCGTTTTGTTTTTTTGTCCAGGAGGACTTTATTCGCCAGGACCCCTTTATTTAAATTTTGAATTAAGTTTATTAAAAACAGACAAATAAACCAAAAACTCAAATTAAAATGCCATTCTCGGCATTAAAGATGCATCCCAGCCCCTGCGGTACCCACCGATGGTGGAAGGCCTCAAGTGTGCCAGATTCTGAATAGATCCCTGTTAAAGACAGGAACTTCAGTCCATGTCATCCACACCCATAGCGGCAGGAGGTGGAAAGAGGGTTTTCAAGGTTTTTACCTACAGGAACAATCAAAGTACCAGAGCTCACATTTCCTCTGTCCCTGAGTGTCATTACTCATTATCCCCCCTGGAGAAACACCTCTCTCTCTCTCTCTCTCACTCACTCCCTCTCTCACTCTCTCCCCCTCTCTCTCTCTGTCTCGCTCTCTCACTCATTCTCTCTCTCACTCTCTCTCTCTCTCTGTCTCTCTTTCTTTCTTTCTCTCTGTCTCCTTCCCAGCAGAAAGCAATTGCTTTTAACACTCCAACATCCACGTTATCAAAACTTTTGTCCTCCCCACTCACACCAATTTAAAATATAACTATACACACATGTTAAACAACCAACTACATTCAGACAGCATGCAGGACCAGACGTAACTGACCGTAATAGACACTGGCTGAGACAGACAAAGAAATCAAACAGGAAACTTCAAATACAAAAACAGACCCACTTACTCAAACACAAGCTTTTCCTCCTGTTCTCCTCAGACATTGTTTAAGCCTTACTGTGGCTCCGAAAGATTTCCTTTCCTTTTATATCTCAGGGACAGACAGGGTGGATAGCAAGAAGCTTTTTCCCAGAGTGGGGGATTCAATTGCAAGGGGACACGAGTTCAAAGTGAAAGGTGAAAACTTTAGGGGGGATATGCGTGGAAAGTTCTTTACGCAGAGGGTGGTGGGTGCCTGGAACGCATTGCTGGTGGAGGTGGTAGACGCGGGCACGATAGCGTCTTTTAAGATGTATCTAGACAGATACATGAATGGGCAGGAAGTAAAGAGATACAGACCATTAGAAAATAGGCAACAGGTTTAGATAGAGGATTTGGATCGGCGTAGCCTTGGAGGACCGAAGGGCCTGTTCCTGTGCTGTAATTTTCTTTGTTCTTTGTTAACGTCACACGTGACTTGGTGGGATTGAGAGTAACAGACTGTTCCATTCGGTGTTGTCACCACATTAACGGGACAGCCTGTCAAGGAGGTTACCTTAACGGTAAACGTTCTCCCTCTCCAACATTGTCCCCCTCCGAGGCCTCCTGCTCCGTTTTAGTGCCACCTGTGTGATACTCTGCTTTTGTGAAGGCTGCTACACCCGCCTGGGAGCTGCTTTCCCTCTGGGTTTGCAATCACTGAATGTTAGACCTGTACTGTGCATGCTCTGTCTTCAGGTGGGGTCACACCTGTAACTCCCTAAGGACACCTCTAGAATCCTCTAACTTCTGGGTCAACTGGACATTATCCTGTGTGACAGTAACAATATGTTTCTCTGCTAACTCTAACTGCTGCTGAACTGCACAAGCCTGTCCTGCATTAAGTGTCTGTTGTTGTATAGTGACAGTAAAGTACACTAGTTTATTGTGTAACTCATGTAGCTGTGTCTGCTGCTGCTGCTGGGTCTGTTCACTTTGAGCTACCATTTCTCTCACCTGTGACTCGATCACTTCCTCATCGCACTGTGCACGGTGTGATGCTGCACATGGAGTCAGATTTAAAGCCTTTTCACCCTTCTGATGTTTAGCCAAGACGTGTGCCTGGATAAACTTCACTATATTTTAAAAGGAACGTGTTCATGCTTCCATACACAGTCTCCGAACAGGGACTGGATACTGTCCATATTACACTTGGTGCTTAACTCTTCCTCATATGTTTCCCAGAGACCCTTCTTCCCATTGTCTTTTTTGTGACATAATGTGTATTTAAAGAGACATCACTGGGTCAGTATAATCGTCTGCCCCTCAAAAGAGTTTATCCCTGCAAGAGTTTTCACTGGTCAAACGAATATTGATATGTTTGCGAAACTTTGCTACAACATCCTCGGTTTGCATTGTAGTCAAAGTCCCGGGTTTCAGCTCCACTTGTAAGATCTGGGGTTTGATTTAATGTAATTGTCAGACTTAGGTCAATTACAATGACAGTCGATGTTGGGAGATCAGATCTAAAAGGGACTTACAGCTCAGACTAGCTATAAAACTACATGTGTACGAGGCTGCTTTCACAAGCTTCACAGACTGAATGAAGTTCTGCACAATAAGCAGAACATGGTAATATTGAGCAAAGGGAAGTGGTCAGCAGTTGTGTTCTCAATGGAACACCCGGTCCTCAACCTCCGGTTATCTGTGGAACCTTGTCTCTTCATTGGAGTCTATCTTCTGTCTTCTTCTTGATGATGATGTGCCCTTTTGGGGTCTTACAAGCTCTTAATTTATACACATTTCCCAGCTTGGTTCTGTTCCATATTAGGTAAAAGGCCATTTCTGTTCATTTGATTGGTCAGTCATTAACTAACTACCCTTCCATGATAGTAACTTGAGCCTGGTTTAAGTCATTGTCATTGTCGTTCAGTGGGGAGTGGGGGGGGGGGGGGTGGGGAGGGGAGGGGAGGGGCCTCCAGATTCCAGCTGCCTTAACTCTACGAATTCCTTTTCAAAAGGTCATATCTTGACCCGGTGCCACCCTGCTGTGCCTATTCAACCACAGTGACCATTTAATGGCATTGAATTGTACATATCTCATTTCACAACTTCCTGGCCACACGGGCATTGTTTACAGTTTTATACCGTTTAAAAACCAGCAGTCTCCCTGGGATAATCCACAGTCTAATGACTTTAAAATAAAGGGTCTCAACAGGTCAGGACTTGTCCAGATATTTAGCTAACATCATGCGTTGTGGTTATGTTACATACAGAATACTATTTTAACCGTTATACTGAAGGAAATGACAACTAAGTTCTAACAGTCCTATCATAAAATAAACTCAATCCTACAGTTTTGTCCCAACAAGGACGCAGATATCTAGCTTTGTGTTTGGAAACAGCAGCCACTACTGCCCACTGTTGACTGATTGTGTCTGAAGCTGTTGGGTTTTAACTAAACACAGGGCATTTCTTTTATTCGCTCATTCATGGGATGTGGGTGTCGCTGGCTCTGCCAGCATTTATTGCCATCCCTAATTGCCCTTGAGAAGGCGGTGCTGAGCTGTCTTCTTGAACCCCTGTAGTCCATACCTGGGGATGGTGATGGCATTGTCTGGGACACTGTCTGTAAGGTGTGATTCGATGAGTATGACTATGTTTTCTGCTGCTTGACTAGCCTGTGGGACAGCTCTCCCAACGTTGGCACAAGCCCCCAGATGTTAGTATGGAGGACCTTACAGGGTCGACAGGGCTGGGTTTGTCTTTGTTGTTTCTGGTGCCTAGGTCGATGCTGGGTGGTCTGTCTGGTTTCATTGCTTTTCTTAGATTTTGTAGCCGTTTCGTACAACTGAGCAGCTTGCTAGGCCATTTCAGAATCAACCACATTGCTGTGAGTCTGGAGTCACATGTAGGCCAGACCAGGTTAGGATGGCAGATTTCCTTCCCTAATGGACATTGGTGAATCAGATGTGTTTTTACAATAATTGACAATGAACACCATGAGAATAGATATTTTAATTCTAGAGTTTTATTAAAGATGATTAATGATGTCAGAGTATGTCTTGTTTTGAAATGCAAATAAACCAGAAATTCTCTAAGCAACAGTTTGTAAGACGTCAGGAATGTAAGAGATTTGGATTGTTTAATTGTCCTGTGGTTTAAAATGTGTATGTGACCAGGAAGAAAAGCTGCTATTGTTTGTGCTGAGAACAATCCTGAGGCATCTGTAACATGCACAAGTGGTGATGAAAATACTGAAGGAAATGTAAGCACATGCTCACCATCAAGGCAGTCTCTCATATCATCATCTGAACAAAGAATTAGGCATCTCATTGGATAATTGTAGCTTACGGTGTATTTTGATAGGACAGTGTGATCTTGTCAGTGAAACATTCAGCCCACCTTGATATGAAAGGTGCAAAATCATTGGAAATAGTGATTCAATGATAAGGTCGAGGAGATTGGTCAGCGGCAGAACGATTAGCAGGGAGGGAAATGCTCACTGGGTTATCATGTATGCATGACTCTTTGCAACATGTTTGTGACTAATGGGTGTATTGTTCACCGGTACATTGCGAATGGGTATTTTGTATAATTGTAAACTAGTAGTATTCCTACTGAATCTAGTAGAGTCATTGGTGTTTAATTTGAGCTCTGAGTGCTGTCTCATTATTTCTTGTAATACTCATGATTGAACCATCGAGTAACCAATCAAAAAGATGACAGTTTATAAACAACAATTGTTTCGAAATGTGGACATGAGGCTTCACATTATCATTCCCAGGAATGTCGACCCAAAGACCTGTGTCCAGAGTTACGACCGAGACTAGTTAACGACCCTTATGAAAATCTCTGGAATACCATTCCTGCATCTTTGTTGTCCATCCATAATTATGCTTGACACTGATTGGCTTTCTAGACTATTTCAGAGGACAGTTAAAAGTGAACCACATTGAGTTACATGGCGACCAGAACAGATAAGGATGGTAGATCACCTTCCCTAAAGGACATTAGTGAACCAGATAGATTGTTATAAAAATCAATGATACTTTCATGGCAACATTCTTAAGTCCAACTTTCAATTCCAAATTTGTATTTATCAATTGAATATATTAAATCATTGAATTTTAAATTCCGCCAGCTGGTATGGTGGGATTTGAACCCAGGGCATTAGCCTGAGCCTCTGGATTACTAGTTCAGTGCCATTACCACTATCCCACTGTCACTGCCTCTCTGCATCACATTCCTCCCTTAAGACACTACATAAAACCTTCCTCTTTGACCAAGCTGTTGGTCATCTGACCTCATATCTCCTGTTGTGGCTCTGTGTCATACTTTGCTTCATAATGTTCCTGTGGAGCTCTTGCGATGTTTTATTGCATAAAAGGCACGATCTAAATATACGTTGTTGTTGTTGGCATTTACTAGACATGACTTGTCTTACCATATCCTTGCTGCTGGCCATTTGTTGTCCATGGTTTTTTTCTTTTCTCAAGCAGCAAATACGTTTGTCCTGGGATGTGAACTCTAGAATTTTCCCCATCAGTGACAGTAAATACAGTGTTTACTCCACCTCTCCTTTTTTAATCAGAGTGCAACATTGGCAACCCTCCAGTCCTCTGCCACGACTCCCATATCCAAGGTGTATTGGAAGATTCTGGCCTGTGCATCTGCTATTCTCATCTTTCCCTCCCTCAGCAATCCTCATACATCCCATTCAGACTGGGCAAATGTTATCGTTTATTGTGGTACAAAAGGTGTACAAATGAAAAGGGTTAACTGAACCTGTTTGTTCAGTAACTGCAATTAATGTCAGTCTCCATGGACCCTAACTGTGTCACTGGAGGGTTTTTCTTTTCTATTAATAAGGGACTCTTTCAATGTGTTATCACATAGCGTCAAAGGGAACATCACGCTCAGCACTGACAGGGATCAGTGGCTCCAGAGAGAGGGAAGGGATAGATCAGAATCTGAGAACAATAGATTTGAATGTTACAACAATGGACAGGAGTTTATCCTCGGATCTTTACTATCTTTCTACATATTGGGATTGGTACTCATTAGAAGATCGGATCCTGTATGCATTTGTGATATTTCAATATATTTACTATCCCATCCTGGCTATTGTTGGTGTCCCTGGTCGGTCTCTCTATACAGCTGTTATTTCTACAAACCATGTTTAATTGCAATACTGCTCCTGTAATTTACTCTGCCCTTCTTGCTGCTGCGACTGTTGCTGGTGAATCTCTACCTCCAGCTATTAGCTGTAAATCCATTGCCAATTGTATTGCAGTTCTTGCAAGTTCATCACTCATCTTCGGTCCTGTCTGTGCTCCTTGTAAGTCTCTATTTTCCGCTAGGAGATCTGCAAACCCTGTTTCACTGAAATACTGTTCTGTAATGCAAATATTGGGAAGACTGAAGCCAGTGTCATTGGTCTTCATCACAAATTCCATCCCCTATCTGTGAAACATATACCCCACCCTGCCCGATATCTGAGGCTGAACCAGACTGTTCACAACCTCTGTATTCTATTTATACCTGAGCTGAGTTCATCTCCATATTCCCTACATCACCAATCCTGCCTATTACCACCTCTGTAATATCATCCATCTCCACCTCTGCCTCAGCCCTTCTGCTGCATAAACCCTCATCTGTGCCTTTATTCACTTGATTTTTCCAATTCTATCCTGGTCCCCCTGCAGGTTATAAACTTCTATAAACCACAGCCCATCCAGAAATCTGCTGCCTGTATTCTAACTCACACCAAATCCCGATCACCCATCACCCCTGTGCTCACTGATCTACATTGGCTCCCGGTCTGAAAGCACTTAATTTTAATAATCTCATTCTTGTGTTTGAATCCCTCCATGGCCTCGCCCCTCCAATTAGCCCCATTCCCCTGCCCATTCCCATATTCCTGCATTTCTTCCACCATCAAGTCTATTTCCATGTCCCCTTTTAAAGTGAATTTCCTTCCCTCACTATCTCACCTTGGTGGCGAGTTTCAGCTCTTACAGCAGCATTGTTGCCCACACTGTGGAAGCCTGGATCCAGAAAAGGGTCTGAACTGAGCTCCCAGCCACTTCTGGTGTGGCCTGCACACTGTCCCATGCTGTGCAGTACTCTAGCCCGGGTGTACATTGTGTGCACTAGTAGCATGAGGAGTTGTGGAATGTCATGTCAAACTGCTATTCCGGCAGCTTTGATGCACGTCTTTGAAACGTGATCTGTGCATGTCCACTGACCGCCTGTGTTAGTCACTCTCAGCTGAACATACATTCAGCAGCACGGGGAACTCCCTCTAGTGTTATTTAAAAGGACCAGACATCCAACTTACAGGTGAGGGGCTTTTGACTTACTTCTGCTTTTGTAAAGTTGGAGGAGGTGCTGTGGATGGTTTTCTGGCGGTTGTGTTGTGAGCTGCTGCAGACATTCAGGGAGGACAGAGGATTTGGTGTCGCAACTCTGGACGAGGTATGGGGACTGTAGTTACAGTGTCTCTGGGTCTGTAACATGACCAACAAATGGAACAGAGGCTGCAGAGAGGGGAAGCTCTGTAACGATGGAGGAGGAGGGGACTCTGCTCTACCCACCCCGGGTTTTCCAAGAGCACTTCTCCTACCTACATCTAACCCAGGAGTAGTGTGTGAGGTGACTCTGATTCAATACGGATGTGGTCACAGAGCTGTGTCACCTCCTGTCACATAACCTGGAGCCTCACACCAGGGTGAGGACGGAGCTGTCAGTGGCTGTTAAGGTCACAGTTTCATTGAACGTCTATGTATCTGGATCTTTCCAGGCAGGAGCAGGAGACATATCCAACATTCAGTCATAGACAGTGATAGAGTCTAAGTCACTTACCACACAGAAGGAGTCCATTCGTCCCATCGAGACCATGCTGGTTCTCTGTGGATCAATCAAGTCAGTCTTACTCCCCCGCCCAATTCCCGTAGCCCTGCAAGTCCACTTCCTTCAATCACCCATCCAGTTTCCTTTTGAAATTGGAAGGAAGGATCAAATTGGAAGGAAGTAAAGCTGGTAACAGGAGGTTGAAAAGTAGAAGGTGACATTCGAAGGGAGGCGAAACAAAGGTGATCTTCAACTAGAATGCAGAATGTCAATAACGCACGGTTATGGGCACTGTACCTGAATGCGCGCAGTATTTGGAACAGGGTAGATGATTTAAAGGCCCAAAGAGAGGTACATGGGAATGATCTAATAGTCATAACGGAAACGTAGCTACAGAGTGACCAAGACTGAGAACTGAATATGCAGGCATATTCGACCTTTTGGAAGGACAGGCAACAAGGGAAACGACGTAATGTTGCGCTGATAATAAGGGATGGGATCAGTACATTAGTAAGGGATTTTCTCAGGTCTGCAGAACAAAATATGGAATCTGTTTGGTTGGAGTGAAGAAACAGAAAGGGCAGAAAACATTGGTAGGAGAGCTGTTTATAGGCCACCAAACAGTAGTGTTAATGTGGGGTACAGCATTAATGCAGATGGGAGAATCATATAGCATGGGTAATGCAATAATCAGGGGTGCGTTAGATCTTCATATAGACTGGGTAGCCTAATGAGAACAAATTTCATGGATAGCGAATTTCTGGAGTGTGTTACGGATGGTTTTCCAGAGCAGTATGTTCAGGAACCGACTAGAAAACAGGCTATTTTAGATCTAGTATTATGTAATGTGACAGGGCTAATTATTAATTGTATTGTAAAATTACCTTCAGGGATGAATTACCATAATGTGATAGAATTTTACATTATGCTTGAAAGTACGTTCGTTCAATCTTAAGCCAGGGTGTTAAATTTGCACAAAGAAAATTATGAAGATATGAGGAGCAAATTGCCCGAGGTGGATTGGGAAACTACATTGAAAGGTATGATAGTACATAGGCAATCGATAGTCTTTAAAGAAAGATTATATAGTTTACAGCACCGATACATTGCTTGCAGGCACATAAACCCCAAAAGTAAAGGCAGTCAACTGTGGACAACAAAGGAAGTTAAGGATTGTATAAGATTAAAACTGCGGTTAGCACCGCAGCTTCACAGCTCCAGCAACCCGGGTTCAGTCCTGGGTATTGCCTATGTGGAGTTTGCAAGTTCTACCTGTGACCGCGTGGGTTTCAGCGGGGTGCTTCAGTTTCCTCCCACAGCCAAAGACTTGCAGGTTGATAGGTAAATTGGCCATTGTAAATTGCTCCTAGTGTAGGTAGGTGGTAGAAGAATGGTGGGAATGTGGTGGGGAATATGGGATTAATGTCGGATTGGTATAAATAGGTGGTTGTTGTTCGCCACAGACTCGGTGGGCTGAAGGGCCTTTTCCAGTGCTGTATCTCTCTATGACTCTACAAAAGGCCGATAAAGTTGCCATAAATCGGAGTAAACCTGAGAATTGGGAGGACTTTAGAATACATTAAAGGAGGAAGAAGAAACTGATAAAGAAAGGGAGAATAGAATATGAAAGTTTGTTGGAAAAAATATGAAAACGGACTGTAAAAGCTTCCACAGGTACATAAAAAGGAAACGTTTGGCGAAGACAAATGTGGGTCCATCACAGGCAGTGTCAGTAGAATTTATAATGGGGAACAGAGAAATGGCAGAGAAGCTAAATGATTATTTTGTGTCAGTGGAATATATAAGAAATCTCCCAGAATGAGAGATTCAAGGGATTGTAGGAATGAAAAATTGAAGGAAGTTAAAAGCATAATACTATGGATGCTGGAAATCTGAAATAACAACAAGAAATGCTGAAAACACTCAGCAGGTCTGATAGCATCTGTGTAGAGAGAAGCAGAGATAACGTGACCCTTCTTCAGAACTGCAATGAATTGAAGGAAATTAGTATTACTTAGAAGAAATTGAAGAAATTAATTGGGCTGAAGGTTGGTATGTCCCCAGGACCTGATATTCTACTTGCCAGAGTGTTGACGAGATAGCTATGGAAATGCATTGCTGATCATCTTCAAAGAATCTGCAGATTCCGGAGCGGTTCCTACAGCTTGGAAGGTCGCAAATGTCACGCACTATTTAAGAGGGAGGGAGAGAGAAAACAGGGAATTCCAAAGCTGTTAGCCTTTCATTAATCGTTGGGAACCTGCGAGAATCATTTCTAAAGGATGTGATAAATGGACTTGGATAACAATGATCTGATTGGGCACAGTTAACATGGATTTATGAATGGGAAATGATGTTTGATGAACCTGTTGGAGATTTTGAGGATGTTACTAACAGAATTGATAAAGGGGAGTTGGTGGACATGGTATACTTGTATTTTCAGAAGGTTTTTGATGAAGTCCACCAGAAGGAGCTTGCTTCGCAAAATTAAAATAAATGGGATAGGAGGTAGTATCCTGGCATTTTCACGTTGGCATGGTGTGACTAGTAGGGTACTGCAAGGATCAGAGCTTGGCCTCAGCTGTTCACAATATGTATCGATGATTTGGATGTGGGGACCAAATGTAATATTTCCAAGTTTGTGTATGACACAAAATAAAACGAAACCAATAAAATTCAAGCAGGACTTGACACGGTAGATGCAGGAAGGATGTTCCCGATGGTGGGGAGTCCAGAACCAGGGGTCATAGTCTAAGGATACGGGGTAAAACTTTCAGGACTGACATGAGGAGAAATTTCTTCACCCAGAGAGTGCTGAGCCTGTGAAAATCTGTCATCACGCCCATATCCAAGGGGGATTGGAAGATTCTGGCCAGTGCCTCAGCTATTTCCACCATTCCTTCCCTCAGCAACCCTCATACATCCCATCCAGACTGGGTAAATGTTCAACTTTATTGCGGTACAAAAAGTGTTGGATTGAAAAGAGTTAACTGAATCTGTTAATTCCGTGACTGTACATAATGTCAGTCTCCATGGACCCTAATTGTGTTTTCCATCTTCTATTAATAAGGGGCTTCTTTCAATGTGTTATTCCATAGTGTCAGTGGGAACATCAGCCCCGGCACTTACAGAGATCAGCTGCTCCAGAGAGATCGAGAGAGGATAGGTTAGAATCTGAGAACAAAAGACTGGAATGTTACAACAATGGGTCAGAATCTGAGAACAATAGATTGGAATGTTACAACAATGGACAGGAGTTTATCTTCGGAACTTTACTCTCTTTCTACATATTATGATCGGTACCATTAAATTCTCGTATCTATCTCGCACTGAAGATTATTCAATATAATTACTATCCCATCCTGGCTATTATTGGTGTCCCTGGTAAGTCTCTCTATCTAGCTATAAATCCTTTAAACCATGTTTGACTGCATTACTGCTCCTGTAATTTACTCTGCCCTTCTTGCTGCCGTTGTCTGCCTGGTGAATATCTCCAGATATTAGCTCTATAAACCATTGTCAACTGTATTACAGTTCTTGTCATTTACTCTCTCATTTTATTTATTTAATAATAATTAACTAATTAGTGTTAGAAATGTCAGTTGGAGGGGTGAAGTGCTTCACCTGTGAGATGTGGGAAGCCCGTGACGCTTCCAGCGTTCTGGAGGACTACATCTGCAGGACGTGTACCCAGTTGCAGCTCCTCATAGACCGCATGGATCGGTTGGAGCGGCAACTGGATGCAGTTAGGAGCATGCAAGTGGCGGAAAACGTCATAGTCAGGAGTTTTAGAGAAGTGGTTACACCCAAGGTGCAGGGGATAGATTGGTGACCGCTAGAAGGGGCAGGCAGTCAGTGCAGGAATCCCCTGTGGCTATCCCCCTCTCTAACAAGTATACCGTTTTGGATACTGTTGGGGGGGATGGTCTATCAGGGGAAAACAGAAGCAGCCAGAGCAGTGGCACCACGGCTGGCACTGTTGTTCAGCATGGAGGGACAAAACACAGAAGAGCAATAGTTATCGGGGACTCTATAGTCAGGGGCACAGATCGGCGCTTCTGTGGACGTGAAAGAGACTCCGGGATGGTATGTTGCCTCCCTGGCGCCAGGGTCAAGGATGTCTCTGAATGGACAGGGGGAATTCTGAAGGGGGAGGGTGAACAGCCAGAGGTTGTGATACACATCGGTATCAACGACATAGGCAGGAAGAGTGATGAGGTCCTTCAGGGGGAGTTTAGGGAGTTAGGTAGAAAGTTAAAAAACAGGACCTCGAGGGTTGTAATCTCCGGATTACTCCCTGCGCCACATGCCAGTGAGGCTAGAAATAGGAAGACAGTGCAGCTAAACACGTGGCTGAGCAACTGGTGTAGAAGGGAGGGTTTCAGATATCTGGACCATTGGGATCTCTTCAGGAACAGATGGGACCTGTACAAGAAGGACGGGTTGCATCTAAACTGGAGGGGTACAAATATCCTGGCTGCGAGGTTTGCTAGCGTCACTCGGGAGGGTTTAAACTAATGTGGCAGGGGGGTGGTAACCAGAGTAGTAGGACAGCATGTGAAATAAATGAAGAGGAACTAGTAAATAAGGCCAGTAAGACTAAGAGGAAGAGCAGGCAGGGAGATGTTGCGGAGAACAGCGGGACTGGTGGTGTGAAGTGCATTTGTTTCAATGCGAGAAGTATAACGGGTAAGGCAGATGAACTGAGAGCTTGGATTAGTACTTGGAACTATGATGTTTTTGCTATTACAGAGCCTTGGTTGAGGGAAGGACAGGATTGGCAGCTAAATGTCCCAGGCTTCGGAAGCTTCAGAAGGGATAGAGGGGGATATAAAAGTGGTGGGGTAGTTGCATTACTAGTTAAGGAGAATATCCCAGCTGGACTGCGGGAGGACACCTCAGAGGGGTCATACAGCGAGGCAATATGGGTGGAGCTCAGGAATAGGAAGGGTACAGTCACGATGTCGGGGCTTTACTACAGGCCTCCCAACAGCCGGTGGGAGGTAGAGGAGCAGAAATGTGGACAAATTTTGGAAAGGTGTACAGGTAGCAGGGTTGTAGTGGTGGGTGATTTTAACTTCCCCTGTATTGACTGGGACTCACTTAGTGTTAGGGGTTTGGATGGGGCAGTATTTGTAAGGAGCATCCAGGAGGGCTTCTTGAAACAATACGGAGATAGTCCAACAAGGGATGGGGCCGTACTGGACCTGGTATTGGGGAATGAGCCTGGCCAGGTGGTCTACGTTTCAGTAGGGGAGCATTTCGCGAACATTGACCATAATTCCATAAGTTTTAAGGTACTTGTGGATAAGGATAAGAGTAGTCCTCGGGTGACAGTGCTAAATTGGGGGAAGGCTAATTATAACAATATTAGGCAGGAACTGAAGAATTTAGATTGGGGGCGGCTGTTTGATGGTAAATCAATATCTGACATGTGGAAGTCTTTCAAACGTCAGTTGATTAGAATCCAGGACCAGCATGTTACTGTGAGGAAGAAGGATAAGTTTGGCAAGTTTCGGGAACTTTGGATAACGCGGGATATTGTGAGCCTCGTCAAAAAGAAAAAGGAAGCATTCGTAAGGGCTGGAAGGCTAGGAACAGACGAATCCCTTGAGGAATATAAAGACAGTCGGAAGGAACTTAAGCAAGGAGTCAGGAGGGCTAAAAGGGGTCATGAAAAGTCATTGGCAAACAGGATTAAGGAAAATCCCATAGCTTTTTATACGTATATAAAGAGCAAGAGGGTAACCGGGGAAAGGGTTGGCCCACTCAAGGACCGAGAAGGGAATCTATGTGTGGAGCCAGAGGAAATGGTACTAAATGAGTACGTATTCACCAAAGAGAAGGACTTTCTACATGATGAGCCCAGGGAAGGGAGTGCAGATAGCCTCAGTCATCCCATTATCAAAAAGGAGGAGGTGTTGGGTGTCTTGCAAAACTTTAAGGTAGATAAGTCCCCAGGGCCTGATGAGATCTACCCCAGAATACTGAGGGAGGCAAGGGAAGAAATTGCTGGGGCCTTGACAGAAATATTTGCATCCTCATTGGCTCCAGGTGCGGTCCCAGAGGGGTGGAGAATAGCCAATGTTGTTCCTTTGTTTAAGAAGGTTAGCAAGGATAATCCAGGAAATTATAGGCCAGTGAGCCTTACGTTAGTGGTAGGGAAATTATTAGAGAGGATTCTTCGGGACAGGATTTACTCCCATTTGGAAACAAATGAACTTATTAGCGACAGGCAGCATGGTTCTGTGATGGGGAGGTCGTGTGTCACTAATTTGATTGAGTTTTTTGATGAAGTGACAAAGATGATTGATGAAGGAAGGGCAGTGGATGTCATCTATATGGACTTCAGTAAAGCCTTTGACAAGGTCCCTCATGGCAGACTGGTACAAAAGGTGAAGTCACATGGGAACAGAGGGGAGATTGCAAGATGGATGCAGAACTGGCTCGGTCATAGAAGACAGAGGGTAGCAGTGGAATGGCGCTTTTCTGAATGGAGGGATGTGACTAATGGTGTTCCGCAGGGATCAGTGCTGGGGCCTTTGCTGTTTGTAGTATATATAAATGATTTGGAGGAAAATGTAGCTGGTCTGATTAGTAAGTTTGCGGACGACACAAAGTTTGGTGGAGTTGCGGATAGTCATGAGGATTGTGAGAATATACAGCAAGATATAGATCAGTTGGAGACTTGGGAGGAGAAATGACAGATGGAGTTTAATTCGCACAAATGTGAGGTAATGCATTTTGGAAGGTCTAATCCAGGTGGGAGGTTTGCAGTAAATGGCAGAACCCTTAGGAGTACTGACAGGCAGAGAGATCTGGGCGTCCAGGTCCACAGATCATTGAAAGTGGCAACGCAGGTGGATAAGGTAGTCAAGAAGGCATACGGCATGCTTATCTTCATGGGTCGGGGCGTAGAGTATAAAAATTGGCAAGTCATGCTGCAGCTATACAGAACTTTAGTTAGGCCACACTTAGAATATTGCGTGCAATTCTGGTCGCCACACTACCAGAAGGATGTGGAGGCTTTGGAGAGGGTACAGAGGAGGTTTACCAGAATGTTGCCTCGTCTGGAGGGCATTAGCTAGAAGCAGAGGTTGGATAAACTCGGATTGTTTTCACAGGAACGACGGAGGTGGAGGGGTGACATGATAGAGGTTTACAAAGTTATAAGCGGCATGGACAGAGTGGATAGTCAGAAGCTTTTTCCCAGGGTGGAAGAGTGAGTTACTAGGGGACATAGGTTTAAGGAGAGAGGGGCAAAGTTTAGAGGGGATGTGAGAGGCAAGCTCTTTACACAGAGGGTGGTGAGTGCCTGGAACGTGTTGCCGGGGGAGGTGGTGGAAGCGGATACCATAGAGATGTTTAAGAGGCATCTTGACAAATACATGAATAGGATGGGAATAGAGGGATACGGACCCCGGAAGTGCAGACGGTGTTAGGTTCGGCAGGCATCAAGATCGGCGCAGGCTTGGAGGGCCGAATGGCCTGTTCCTGTGCTGTACTTTTCTTTGTTCTTTGTTCTTGTTCTTTGCTGTTGTTGCTGTCTCTATTTCAGGCTCGGAGATCTGTAAACCCTGTTTCACTGAAATACTGTTCTGTTATGTAAATTTTGGGAAGACTGAAGCCAGTGTCATTGGTCTCCATCACAAACTCCATCCCCTATCTGGGAAGCACATACTCCACCCTGCCCAATATCTGAGGCTCAACCGGACAGTTTACAACTTCTGAGTTATATTTAAACCTGAGCTGAGTTCATCTTCATATTCTCTCCATCACCAACCCTGCCTAATACCACCTCTGTGATTTCACCCATCTCCACCTCTGCCTCAGCCCATCTGCTGCGTAAACCCTCATCCGCATCACTGATAAATCCACACTTGACTATTCCAATTCCATCTTGGTCACCCTTCTCGTTATAAACCTCCATAAACCACAGCCCATCCAGAACTCTGCTGCCTGTATTTTAACTCATTCCAAATCCCGATCACCCATCACCCCTGTGCTCACTGATCTACATTGGCTCCCGGTCTGGCAGCACCTTAATTTTAATATTCTCATTCTTATGTTTGAATCTCTCCATGGCCTCAGCCCTCCATTTATTCATTTTCCCCTCTCCAATTCATATATTCCTGCAAATCTTTCGACTTCACTCTTTTTTCAGTTCTCCTTGTAAAGTGAATTTCTTTATCTGTATGTGTCCCGAGACAGGATTATAGACTCCGCAGCAAGACAGCTGCTGACGGTACAGAAGCTGGGATTCATAAAGAGATGTGAATCGCACAGCCGGCCACTTCCAGTGCGGTCTGCACAATATCCCATGCTGGACGGGGCTCCAGCCCAGTCGTATCATCTATGTGCTGTTCGCGTGGTCTTCACAGCCGGCCACTTCTACTGTGGCCTGCACACTGTCCCAAGCTGGGCAGAGCTCTAGCTCAATTGTACCATGGATGTGTTGTTCCTTTGAGGGTGGATTTGAAAGTGATGTCAATGTACCATAGCAGCAGCTTTGATGTACTTCTCTGAAACTTGGTCTGTGCATGTCCACGGACCGCCTGTGTTAGTCACTCACAGCTGAAAATACATTCAGCAGCAGGAGGAACCCCCTGTAGTGTTATTTAAAAGGTCCAGGCATCCAACATACAGGTGAGGGGCTTTTGCCTTACTTCTGCTATTGTAAAGTTAATGGAGGTGCTGTGGATGGTTTTCTGGAGGTTGTGTTGGGAGCTGCTGCAGACATTCAGGGAGGACAGAAGATTTGGTGACCCAACTCTGGAAGAGGTATTGGGACTGTAGTTACAGTGTCCCTGGGTCTGTCACATGACCAACAAATGGAGCAGAGGCTGCAGAGAGGGAAGCTCTGTAAATATAGAGGAGCAGGGGGCTCTGCCCTACCCACCCCGGGTGTTCCAAGAGCTCTTTTCCTACCTACACTTAACCCAGGAGCAGTGTGTGAGGTGACTCTGATTCAATAAGGAGGTGGTCACAGAGCTGTGTCACCTCCTGTAACACAACCTGGAGCCTCACACCAGGGTGAAGACGGAGCTGTCAGTGGCCGTTCAGGTCACAGTTTAATTGAACTTCTATGTATCTGGATGGTTCCAGGCAGGAGCAGGTGACATATCCAACATAGAGTGGTAGAAATCGATGGAGTCATTTACAACACTGAAGGAGGCCATTCAGCCACTCTATGCCGGCTCTCTGTGGAACAATCCAGTCAGTTCCACTTCCCCGCTCAATTCCCGTATCCCTGCAAGTTCATTTCCTTCAGGTGTCCATCCAGTTTCCTTTTGAAATCATTGATTGTCTTGGCTTCCACCACCCTCATGGGTAGTGAGTTCCAGCTCATTACCATCCACTATGTAAAAATGTTTCTCCTCATATTCCCCCTGTATCTCTTACCCAAAACCTTCCATCTGTGTCCCCTAGTCCTTGCTTCATCAGTTAATGGGAACAGTTTTTCCTTGTCTATCTTATCTAAGTCTATCATAATCATGTGCACCTCTATCAAATCTCTCTCAATCTCCTTTACACCAGGGAGAACAACTCCATCTTCTCCGAACTCACTTTGTAACTAAACTCCCATCCCTGGAATCATTCTGGTAAGTCTCCTCTTCACCCTTTCAGGGACTTTCACATCCTTCCGACAGTGTGGTGACCAGAACTGTACACAGTTCTCTAGTTGGGGTCTAACCAAAGCTTTATGAATGTTCTGCATAACTTCTCTTATTTTCTATCTTTGCATCCAATGATGAAGCCCAAGATCTGATATGATTTGCTAAGCACCCTCCTAATATGTCCTGGCACCTTCAAAGATCAATGCATATGGAGCCCCAGGTCCCTCTGTTCCTGCACAATCTTTAGAACTGTGTCATTATGTCTATATTGCCTTCCTCGTGCATCTGATAAAATACATCAAATCACGCTCCTCTGTATTAAATTCCACCTGTCACTTCTCTGTCCATTCTGCTAGCTGATCTATATCATGTTGCAGGTGGTTTGTGACATCCTCACTGCTTACTACTCCTCCAAGATTGCAATCATCAGAAAAAATGTAAATTCTACTCATTATTCCAAGATCCATGTCATTTATATGTAGCAAAAAAAAAGCACAGTGTTCCTCGCACTGACCATTGGGGAACATCACTGTCTACCATCCTCCAGTCTGAAAAACAACCATTTAACACATTTCTCTTTTTTCTGTCATTTGGACAATTTTTGATTCAACTGGATGCTATTCCTGAGATTCAATTTTTTTAACCAAGCTTTTGTGTGGTTGTTCATCAAGCAATTTCATAAAATCCATGCATACAACATCCACCATATTCCCTTCATCAATCTTCTCAGATCATCGAAATAAATTCAATTAGTTCAGTCAAGCCTGATCTGCCTTTTTAGAAATCCGTGCTGACAATCCATAAATATCTCAAACCTCTCCAAGTGTGTGTTGATTTTTCCCTGATAATTGCTTCTAAAACTTAACTCACCAATGATGTTAAACTAACTGACCAGTAGTTGCGAGGCCTGTCTGTTGTCCATTGATAATTCAGGGAGGTGAGGGTGACCATCTATGTCATCAATTTCTCCCTCAGCAGGGAGAAGCAGAATGAGTGATCCTGTAGCTTTGTCAGGATAGCGGGATTCCTGATGACATAGGTGGCTCTGCGGGGCCCCCATGTCAACGGGGAGAGGTACAGGAACTGGAAGCACTCTCACTCCATTAATGCACAGTTGGTGTGTGAGCATGCCCAGTACATCATGTTGGTGAATGTCCACTATCCTGGCAGCAGCAAGGATACCTTCATTCTGAATCAGTCAGCCGGTCCCTATACTCCGGGGCTCCTTGCAGAACCAGAATGTGGCTTCTCGGAGGCGAAGGAAACTCCTCTAGACACAGCTCATGCTTCTGCACCCCCAAATCACATCCCACACCAACCAACCTCACAAAATTACCATGTGTATAATGTGAGCAATGGAATCGCCAGGAACATGGTGGAACAGACCATCGGTGTGATGAAGCAATGCTTCCGATGTCTGAACCGCTCGGGGGTGCCCTCCAGTACACACTGGAGCAGGTGTCCAGGTTCATGGTGTTCTGCTGCATCCTTCATATCATCACCATCATGAGGACACAGGCATTGGCACCAGGAATCTGGAGGATACCTCAGGAGGAGGAGGAGGCAGGGAGGATATTTCCTGGATGCCTTCCAGCCGGACAGGTTGTTGGAGAGTCCCTGCTAAGATACTGGTTCCCATAGGACAACTTCTCTTTCCCACCATGGATCCCCCATTCTCCACCATTACACCCATCTGAGATGCCCCATCACAGTGTTATTACAGCACAGAAGGAACTATTCAGCTCATAGTGTCTGCACCGGCTCTCCGAATGCACAATTCACCTAATCCCATTTCCTGCCTTCTTCCCGGAACCCTGCACATTCTTCCTTCTCATATACCAGTTTATTCAGCTTTAGCATGTTCATAGATGTGGTCACCACACTGCTGAAGAGCATGCAGGCAGAGAGGGAATGGGTGATCAGCAGGCAGTCAAAAATTATCAGGCAGGTAGTGCCGGCGACCCCTGAGTGCATCTCACTCTCCAACAGGTATTCAGTTCTGTATACTGAGGGAAGTGATGCTTCTCCTGAGGAGAGCAGCCACAGCAAGTCCATGGCACCACGGGTGGCTCAGCCGCAGAGCGGGATACAGGGATGACTGGAAGAGCCATAGTGATAGGTGAGTCAATAATCAGGGGAACTGACAGGCGTTTCTGTGGCCACAGACGTGAATCCAGGATGGGGTGTTGTCTCCCAGGTGCCAGGGTCAAGGATGTCACTCAGCGACTGCAGAGCATCTTGAAGCAGGAGGGGAACAGCCAGAAGTCGTGGTCCACATGGGAACCAACGACAGAGGTAGAAAGCGGGATGTGGTCTTGCAGTCAGAATTTAGGGAGCTAGGGAAGAAATTAGCAAGCAGGACCACAAACACAGTCAAAAAGTAGAATTCTCCAGATTACTCCCAGTGCCAGGTGCAACTTAGTATATAAATAGAAAGATAAGGCAGACGAATCTGTGGCTGGAAAGATGGTGCAGGAGGGAGGGATTCATATTCCTGGGACACTGGAACCGGCTCTGGGGGAGATGGGACCTTTACAGGCCGGACGGGTTGCACGTGAACAGAGCCAGGACTGGGTTCCTTGCGGAACGTTTTGCGAGTATGGTTGGGGAGGGTTTAAACTAGTTTAGCAGGGAGGTGGGGGACCTGAGGGTAGACTTAGCTGGGACAAAATCAGAAATGGAAATTGAAGGTGGCAAATTAATGGATGAGTCAAGAAGACAGAGGAAATGAGGGTGAAAAAATGAAAAAAAGGTTTGGCAGTGCTCAAGGCTATCTGTTTCAATGTATGGAGTGCTGCAAATAAAGCAGATGAGCGGAGGGCAAAGATAGACATGTGGCAGTATGATATCATAGTTTTTACAGAAACTTGGCTTAAGGAGGGACAGGAATGGCAGCTCAACGTTCCTGGTTACCAGGTTTTTAGATGCGATAGGGAGGGGGTTAAGAAAGGAGGGGAATGGCAATTCTGGTCAAGGAATCTTTTGCAGCTGTGAGGAGGGATGATATGTTGGAAGGTTCATCAAGTGAGGCCATATCGATTCAGCGAAGGGACCATAAAGGGGCAATCTCACTGCTGGGAGAGTGATCTCGACAGCCAAATAGTCAGAGGTTGATAGAGGAGCAGATAAGTAGGCAAGTCTCTGAGAAGGGCAAGAACAATAGGGCAGTAATAGTAGAGTATTTTAATCACCCCGATGTTAACGAGGATAATTTTAGTATGAAAAGAATTGAGGGAGCAGAATTCTTGAGGTGCATTCAGGACAACATTTTTGTCCAACATGCAGAAAGTCCAACAGGAGAGGGTGCAGTTTTAGACTTTGTTTTAGGAAATGACGATGGGCAGGTGGATGGAATGTCAGGGGAGAGCATTTTGGTGGGAGTGATCATAATTCAGTCAGTTATAACATAACTATGGAAACGTACAGACATAGAATAGGATTTAGAGTTCTCAATTGGTGCAAGGCCAATTTTACTAAACCGAGGAGCGAAAATGGGCTGGAAACAGCGACTTGAAGGTAAATCAGTCTCAGAGCACTGGGAGGCATTCAAAGTGGAGATTCAAGGGGTTCAGTGTAAACATGTTCCCACAAAGAAAAAGGGTGAGGCGGCCAAATCTAGAGTCCCATGGATGTCAAGGAGCCTATATTGTAAGATAAAACAGAAAAGGGAAGCATACATCCGACACTGAGAACTCAATACTACAGAAAGTTGAGAGGACTTTAGAAAGTGGAAGGATTAAATCAAAAAGGAAATTAGGACAGCAAAGAGAGAGCATGAAAGAATATTGGCAAGCAAAGTCAAGGTGAACCCAAAGATGTTTTCTCAATGCATTAAGAGTAAGAGGTTAACTAAGGGGAGAGTAGGGCCCATAATAGACCAAAAAGGTAACCTATGCGTAGGGGTGGAAGATATTGGTATGGTTTTATTGAATACTTTTAGTGTCTTCAGAAAAGAGGGGGGATGCAGATATTGTAGTTAAGGAGGAAGAGTGTGAATTATTGAATGTGATGAACATACTGAGAGAGGAAGCGTTAATGGGATTAGTATCCTTGAAAGTTGATAAATCACCTGATCCAATTGAAATGTGTCCCAGGTTGCTACAAGAAGCAACAGAGGAAATAGCAAAGAGTCTGACCATCATTTTCCAGTCCTCACTGGATACAGTATGTGATGCCGGAGTATTGGAGAATTGCTGACGTTGGACCTCTGTTTAAAAAGGGAGTGAAGGATAGTCTGAATAATTACAGGCCAGTCAGTCTAACCTCAGTAGTGGGAAAATGGTTGGAATCTATTCTGAGAGACGGGGTAAACTGTCACTGAGACAGGCACAGGTTAATCAAGGATAGTCAGCATGGATTTGTTAAGGGAAGAGCTTGTTTGACCAACTTGATCAAATTTTTCGAAGATGTAACAAGGGATATCGATGAAAGTAGTGCAGTTGATGTGGTTTACATGGATTTCAGCAAGGCTTTTGACAAGATCCCACATGACAGACTGGTTCAAAAAGAAAATTCAATGTAATGCAGGGAAATGCAGCGAGGTGGATAAAAAATTGGTTCAGTGGCAGGAAACAAAGGGTAATTGTTGACGGGCGTTTTTGCAACTGGAGGGCTGTTTCCAGTGGTATTACAGAGGGCTGAGTACTGAATCTCCTGCTTTTTGTGGTGTATATTAACGATTTCGACATAAATGTAGGGGGCATGATCAAGAAATCTACGGATGACACAAAGATCGGCCGTGTGGTAGATAGTGAGAAGGATAGCTGTAGACTGCAGTAAGTTATTGGCGGTCTGGACAGATGGGCAGAAAAATGGCAAATGGAATTCAACTTGGAGAAGTGTGAGGTGATGCAATTGGGGAGCTGAAATAAGACAAAGGAATACACGATTACTGGGAAAATACTGAGAAGTGTGGAGGAAGTAAGGGACCTTGGAGTCAATGTCCACGGATCCCTGAAGATAGCAGGACAGGTCAATAAGGTGGTTAAGAAGGCATATGAATCCGAGCCCTTATTAGCCGAGATACAGAATATAAGAGCAGGGAAGTTATGCTGGAACTGTATAAATCATTGGTTGGACCACTACTTGAGTACTGTGTTCAGTTCTGGCAACAACATTACAGAAAGGATGTAATTGCACTAGTGAGGGTACAGAGGAGATTTACGAGGATGTTGCCAGGACTGAAATAATGCAGTTGTGAGGAAAGATTGGAGAGTCTGGGGTTGTTCTCCTTGGAACAGAGAAGGCTGAGAGGAGATCTGATTGAAATGTACAAAATTGTGAGTGGCCTGGATTGACTGGAGGTGAAGGGTCTATTCACCTGAGCAGAGAGGTAAGTGATTGGTAGAAAGATCAGAGGGGAGATGAGGAAAAACTTGTACAACCAGAAATACAAAATTGGCTCAGTGGCAGTAAACAAAGGGTAATTGTTGAAGGGTATTTTAGTGACTGGAGCACTGTTTCCCGTGGTGTTCCAGAGGGCTCAGTACTGGGTCCCCGGCTTTTAGTGACGGTCTGGAACCCACTGTCGGCAAGGATGTTTGAGGCAGAAACCCTCTACTCATTAAAAAGCAGTCTGAATATGCACCTCAAGTATAATAATCTGTAGGGCTATGGATCAAATGATGGAAGGTGGGATTCGAATAGGTGGATCATTTTTCGGCTGGTACAGACACGATGGGCCAAGTGGCCTCTTTCTGTCCCTTAAGGTTTCTACGAGTCTATCATTCTATAACATGAAACACGCTATCCTCATTAACACTCACAGTTATATCAAGAAACCCTATCAAGATTATCAGAAACGATTTTCCATTAACCTATCTGTGCTGCTTGTCATTTATTATCCCATGATTTTACAAGCAAGATATATTTTTATGTCAGGCTGCTGCTTGACTAGTCTGTGGGACAGCTCTCCCAACTTTGGCACAAGCCCCCAGATGTTCTTAAGGAGGACATTGGAGGGTCGACAGGGCTTGGTTTGTCCGTGTCGTTTCCGGTGCCGAGGTCGATGCTGGGTAGTCCATCCGGTGTCATTCCTTTTTATTGACTTCATAGTAGTTAGATACAACTGAGTGGCTTGCTAGCCCATTTCAGAAGGCATGTGAAAGCCAACCACATTGATTTGGTCTGGAGTCATATGTAGGCCACCAGGTAAGGGCAGCAGATTTCCTTCCCTAAAGAACATTAGTGAACCTTATGTTTCACTGGAGAGTTTCCATCTTCTATCACTCTCATATCCAAGGATGACTGAAAGAGTCTGGCCAGTGTCTCTGCTGCTTCCACCATACCTTCCCTCAGCAACCCTCATTCATCCCATCCAGACCAGGCAAATGTTCAACTTTGTTACTGTACAAAAAGTGTGGAATTGAAAGGGGTTAACAGAACCTGTTTGTTCAGTGACTGTATTTAATGTTAGTCTCCATGGACCCAAATTGTGTCACTGGAGTGTTTTCAACTTCTATTAATAAGGGGCTCCTTTCAATGTGCTATTCCATGGTATCAGCAGCAGCATCGCCTCCGGCACCAACAGAGATCAGCGGCTTCAGACAGAGGGAGAGGATAGATCAGAATCCGAGAACAATAGATTGGAATGTTACAACAATGGGTCAGAATCCGAGAACAATAGATTGGAATATTACAACAATGGGTCAGAATCTGAGAATAATAGATTGGAATGTTACAACAATGGATCAGAATCTGAGAACAATAGATTGGAACGTTACAACAATGGGTCAGAATCTGAGAACAATAGATTGGAATGTTACAACAATGGGTCAGAATCTGAGAACAATAGATTGGAATGTTACAACAATGGGTCAGAATCTGAGAACAATAGATTGGAATGTTACAACAATGGACAGGAGTTTATCCTCTTCGTTTGATCTGGTTACTGCAGATTATTATTGGATGACATTAGAATTGCGGATCTATTATGCACTGAGGATGATTCAATTTATTTACTATCCCATACTCGCTATTATTGGTGTCCCTGGTAAGTCTCCATCTGCAACTATTGGATTCAGAAAACATATTTCACTGATTTAATGTTCTTGTCATTTAAATCATGAGAAGACTGAAGTCATTGTCTTCAGTTTTTGTCACATACTCTATTCCCTATCCACGGTCTGCATCCCCCTCACTGACCGTTGTCTGAGGCTGAACCAGGAAGTTTACAATCTCTGGTACCTGTTTAATGCTGAGCTGAGTTCATCCCCATATTCTCGCGATCCCCAACCCTGCCTATTGTTACGGCCAGGTGAGGATGGGTCACAGTCGCTCCTCTTATTTGACCACAACTCTGTTTGTTCTTTTTAACCAGTGGATGTGCTAACCCTCTCATTGAGTATTTGACCTTTTACCTTTGGAGTGATTGTGAAGGACCTGATCGGGCAGGTTCTCTTGAGTTTGAACAGGAAAGAGGTAAGTTTATTATACTTAACAATGTCAACCCGATCTCAATAAAATCATAAAAAATACACCACACATTTACGCACACATTCGTACGAGAATTACACAGAAATAGATTACAGAGTGAGAAGATGGGAGTCCGGCATAAATAGAAAAATAAAATACTCATTCTGTGATGTTGGATGACACGGAGGTCTTCCGGCTGCAGTTGTATTCTTGAAGTCTTTGGCTGGTCGAAGCACCCTTTGTGGCTGGCCCACGTGGCTCAGGGATTTCTTTGAGGCAGACTTGTAGGTGGCTTTCTTTCCCTGCTGTCTCTGTCTGTAGTAATCTGTCGGCTTGGAGGGACCACAGTCGCATGTGGTATTCAAACTTGTGACGTTATCTGGAGAGAGAGAGACGGGGGGACACAGCCCTTCTGATTCTGCACAGTTTGAATCACTGGCTTGTCTGTCTTTGTCCAGGGGAAACTCCCAACTTTCACATAGATGGACAGAAGGCCTCATGACTGTCTCAGTGCATTCGCTGGAACCTGATAATGAGATTCAAGGTTAGAAACTTCTGTCACCCCGGGGCTCAGGATGCCAGTATTTATAATTGTAGGAGTTTGCTCTTTCAAAGTCAATATGTCAGGATGCCCTTGTATGCCGTGTTAATGAAAGTAATTTAAGGTAATTCAATCACTAGAGCAAGCCAATGATACAGGTCTAGACTCAGCAGACATGTGTCTCCCGTTGGTGGCCTATGAATGTGAAAAGGTGTTTCAGATGCCAATTGCGGTGGGCATCTTGGCTGCCAGTTTTGTCAAGGTTAACTGTGGGATTTCTTTTTTCATTAAAGGTTTATTGCAAGTTTCAAATCGGTGAATTAAAATTCCTCATTGGGCATATGGTGTTATCTTGACACCACCACAGCACACTGAAATAAATTTGATAATAGGAACATTTCATTACAGAATTGTGGGAAGAAATAGAGGGAAATACACATTCATTCTCAATAATCACTTCTCAAATTCACACATGAATCTTGGAATTACTGCAGCTGTCATTGTCTGTTACAGTTGTGCTGATTTAATTGTTTTGGAGTTTTGTCTGGGATGGTTATGTGTCGGGTTCGACCCTGGACATTGCATCAGCGATGACATAGGTTTTTTTTCTCTCTTGCAATGAAGCTTTAACTATTCAGGTTCCTGCACCTTGATGATCTTTCTCCCTGTGAGGTGGCTGAGATTTCCTGTGGACCTTTGTTCTTGCTGAGCACGGCTTTGAAATTTATTTATTTAGAGGTACAGCACTGAAACAGGCCTTTCGGCCCACCAAGTCTCTGCCGACCATCAACCACCCATTTATACTAATCCTACATGAATCCCATATTCCTACCACATCCCCACCTTCCCCTGCCACCTACCTATACTAGGGGCAATTTATAATGGCCAATTTACCTATCAACCTGCAAGTCTTTGGCTGTGTGAGGAAACCGGAGCACCTGACAAAAACCCACGTGGTCAAAGGGAGAACTTGCAAACTCTACACAGGCAATACCGAGAATCGAACCTGGGTCACAGGAGCTATGAGGTTGTAGCGCTAATCACTGCACAACTTTGCAGCCCCAAGTTGCAGGGTTTGATTAGCTTTGGGTTTGGGATCTGATCATTGGGTTCTTCACACTGACCTTACTTTTAACTTTCTGCTGAGGTACGCAAGTGCTGTTCACTTTAGGGCAATTTCCCTTCCCTTTTCTCTTCACTATGAGGAGGATATTTTTCCTAATCTGCCCTATTTCCTCTGGGACAGTAGTGTTCGCCAGTGTCTGTCCAGCTTTCACTGAACTTTCCAGCGGCACTTTGACTAGTTCAGACATCTCCCTTACCATTGGCATGCCTTTTTGGGAACTTTCTTTGTCCCTCCACGTTTCTGTAAATGTTGTTAGCAGCCTTTTTATGGTCCCTGTTTGACCTGCATTTAAGGAGGAGAGTGAGTGGTCTAATTTCTCTAACATTTCAGGGTTGGCTAATCGGAGAATAGGGGGTTCCAATTGGTAATCCTCCTGGCCCTCCTCCAACCTGTCCTCACTGTCCTTTTGAATCCTTCCCTCCTGACTGTCTGACAGATCTGTACTTGTCTGTCCCCTCCACAGACTTGATTTTTTGCCTTTGCTCTGGGGAGTCAATTATATAATTTACCCGCTATTCTTTTTGTCACTCGATATGGACCACTGAAACGGGCTTTCAGGGGTCGACCCTCCATTGGGAGTAATAACAATACATGGTCTCTGGGCGGAAATGTTCTCGCCTTGGCATTTCTTCCTGCTTACCTTCTCATGGCTGCCTGGGGGGTCTTTGGTTGTTCCTGAGTCATTGCACAGGCTCCCGTGAGCCGATCCCAGAGCATGGAAATGTATTCTAACATGGAAGACTCATCCCTGTGTCCGAAAAACTTCTTGAATCATTTAAGCAGAGCTCTCACCTCGTGTCCATAAATTAATTCAAAGAGGCTAAAGCCAGTGGAAGCATTGAATAAGTCCCTGCTAACCAACAGGTGAAATCCTAGCCCTTTGTCCCAGTCATGGGGTTACTCATAGCAGTATGGCCTGTTCATTGTCTTTAGGGTCTGGTGGTAACGCTCCAAAGCCCCTTGTGACTGTGGGTGGTAGGCTAAGGACCTTAGCTGGGTTATGTCCAGATTGCCCATGACCTTTTCAAAAATACTGGACATAAAATGTGTGCCCTGATCCAACTGGATCTCAGCAGGCAGCCCATTATCGGGTAAAGAATTGGGTTAGCCCCTCCACCACTACCTTGGCAGAGATAGCTCTTCGGGAGAATGGCCTCTGGGAATCAGGTCACCACATCCATAATGGTGAGAAGATACTGGTAGTCCCGTTTTGTTTTCAGCAGGTGTCCCACAAAATCCACCAGCACTCTGCTGAAGGGTTCCCCAAAAGCTGGTAGATGAATTAGGGTGCAGATTTTATTGCAGGTTGGGGCTTCCCCACCACCTAGCGCATGTGACTAGTTTTACAGAACTCCACCACATCTTTGTGGAGTTGTGGCCAGTCAAAATGCTGTCTTATGCGGCTTCGATTTTTCATACACTGACATGTCCAGTCATTGGAAGTTCGTCGGCCATTCTTAATATTTCTTTAAGGGACCTCAGCGGCATCACTATCTGGTGAACCACTGTCCTCTCTTCATCCGCAGGTCTGTGAGGAGGTCTCCACTTCCTCATCAGCACCTCGTTCCTTAAATAGTAGCAGTCTACTATTCCCTCTGCTTCAGTTTTGGTTTGGACAGTCTGTGCTATTTTTTAACACAGGGTCGGGGGATTGAGCCTCAACTAAGGAAGATCTGTTTAGCAAATCCTTTCTGTTCTCTAACTTCCCAAAGAAGGTTGCAGACAGCCAGGCAGTCGGGTCATCCATCTACAGTGTCAGTTCAGGGATTGTTTGGCCGTGGACTGTGTCACCACACAATCAGGGAGAATGTCAGGGGCCTTCTCCTGTAACTGCTCTGTCTTCTGGCCCTATTTTAGTCTCTCGAGAACTAGCAGGGAAGCTGGCACCTTTTCCCCGTCAGATCATTACCCAGGAGCAGGTCGACCCATCCATCGGTAAACTAGGTATAATCCCCTTGGTTACCGGTCCTGAAACTGGGTCACACTCCAAATGCAGTCGTTATAAAGGTATGGACATATACTGTCTTCCGATACAATTCACTAACTCTTTAGCATTTACTGCACTCTCGAAGAAAGGTCATTCCTTTTCCCAGCAGAAGGGATTGGGTGGCCCCTGTATCCCTTAGTATGATTATGGGCTTGCTTGCCTCACTCAAGGTGGATGGGGTCACTTTTCCTTGGGATTATAATTCCTGGTAACTCTCAGGGATTTTGTTAAGATTTCCTGCACTCTCAGTGGTAGGTTTACTGGGTCTGACTGCCACAGTTAAAGGCACAGCCTGATCTGCTGTGATTTCCATCAGGGCCCGTTTTCCTGCACTGATCTGGTGGACATTTAAAAAAAAAATTATTCATTCACAGAATGTGGGCGTGGCTGGCCAGGCCAGCATTTATTGCCCAACCCTAATCACCCTTGCCAAGGTGGTGGTGAGCTGCCTGCTTGAACCGCAGTAGTCCATATGGGGGAGGTATACCCACAGTGCTATTGGGAAGGGAGTTCCAGGAATTTGACCCAGCGACAGTGAAGGAACGGCGATAAAGTTCCAAGTCAGGATGGTGTGTGACTTGTAGGGGAACTTGCAGATGGTGGTGTTCCCATGTATTTGCTGCCCTTGTCCTTCTAGTTGGTAGAGGTCGCGGGTTTGGAAGGTGCTGTCTAAGGAGCCTTGGTGCATTGCTGCAGTGCATCTTGTAGATGGTACACACTGCTGCCACTGTGCGTCGGTTGTGGAGGGAGTGAATGTTTGTAGATGGGGTGCCAATCAAGCGGGCTGCTTTGTCCTGGATGGTGTTAAGCTTCTTGAGTGTTGTTGGAGCTGCACGCATCCAGGCAAGTGGAGAGTATTCCATCACACTCCTAACTTGTGCCTTGTCGATTGTGGACAGGCTTTGGGGAGTCAGGAGGTGAGTTACTCGCCTCAGGATTCCTAGCCTCTGACCTGCTCTTGTAGCCACGGTATTTATATGGCTACTCCAGTTCGGCTCCTGGTCAATGGCAGCCCCTAGGATGTTGATAGTGGGGGATTCAGCGATGGTAATGCCATTGAATGTCAAGGACAGATGGTTAGATTCTCTCTTCTTGGAGATGCTCATTGCCTGGCACTTGTGTGGCGCGAATGCTACTTTCCACTTATCAGCCCGAGCCTGGATATTTTCCAGGTCTTGCTGCATTTCTACACAGACCGCTTCAGTATCTGAGGAGTCGCGAATGGTGCTGAACATTGTGCAATCATCAACGAACATCCCCACTTCTGACCTCATGATTGAAGGAAGGTCATTGATGAAGCAGCTGAAGATGGTTGGGCCCAGGACAGTACCCTGAGGTAATCCTGCAGTGATGTCCTGAAGCTCAGCTGATTGACCTCCAACAACCACAATCATCTTCCTTTGCGCTAGGTATGACTCCAGCCAGCGGAGGGTTTTCCCCCTGATTCCCATTGCCCTCAGTTTTGCTAGGGCTCCTTGATGCCATACTCGGACAAATGCTGCATTGATGTCAAGGGCAGTCACTCTCACCTCACCTCTTGAGTTCAGCTCTTTTGTCCATTTTTGAACCAAGGCTGTATTGAGATCAGGATGAGTGGCCCTTTTGGAACCCAAACTGAGCATCACTGAGCAGGTTGTTGCTAAGCAAGTGCCGCTTGATGGCACTGTTGATGACACCTTCCATCACTTTACTGATGATTGAGAGGAGGCTAATGGGGCGGTAGTTGGCCGGGTTGGATTGGTCCTGTTTTTTGTGTGCAGGACATACCTGGGTAATTTTCCACATTGCAGGGTAGATGCCAGTGTTGTAGCTGTACTGGAACAGCTTGGCTAGGGCCGCAGCAAGTTCTGGAGCACAGGTCTTCAGTACTATTGCCGGAATATTGTCAGGCCCCATAGCTTTTTCAGTATCCATTCGCTGCAGTCGTTTCTGGATATCACGCGGAGTGAATCGAATTGGCTAAAGTTTGGCATCTGTGATGCTGGGGACTTCAGGAGGGGGCCGAGATGGATCAACTCGGCACTTCTGGCTGAAGATTGTTGCAAATGCTTCAGCCTTATCTTTTGCACTGATGTGCTGGGCTCCCCCATCATTGAGGATGGGGATATTTGTGGAGCCACCTCCTCCGGTTAGTTGTTTAATTGTCCACCACCATTCACGGCTCAATGTGGCAGGACTGCAGAGCTGAGATCGGATCCGTTGTTTATGGGATCGCTTAGCTCTACGTAGTTTGGCATGCAAGTTGTCCTGGGTTGTAGCTTCACCAGGTTGACACCTCATTTTGAGGTATGCCTGGTGCTGCTCCTGGCATGCCCTCCTGCACTCTTCATTGAACTAGGGTTGGTATCCTGGCTTGATGGTAATGGTAGAGTAGGGGATATGCCGGGCCATGAGGTTACATATTGTGGTTGAGTACAATTCTGCTGCTGCTGATAGCCCACAGCGCCTCATGGATGCCCAGTTTTGCATTGCTAGATCTGTTGGAAATCTGTCCCATTTAGCACGGTGATAGTGCCACACAACACAATGGACGGTATCCTCAATCTGAAGGCGGGACTTCGTCTCCACAAGGACTATGCAGTGGTCACTCCTACCAATACTGTCATGGACAGATGCATCTGTGGCAGGCGGATCGGTGAGGACGAGGTCAAGTATGTTGTTCCCTCGTGTTGGTTCCCCCACCACCTGCCGCAGCCCCAGTCTAGCAGCTGTGTCCTTTAGGACTCGGCCAGCTTGGTCAGTAGTGGTGCGACTGAGCCACTCATGGTGATGGACATTGAAGTCCCCCACCCAGAGTACATTTTGTGCCCTTGCTACCCTCAGTGCTTCTTACAAGTGGTGTTCAACATGGAGGAGTACTGAGTCATTAGCTGAGGAGGGCGGTAGGTGGTAATCAGGACTCTCATTAATCTTACAGGTTTTCCCGACACTTCCACCAGTCAGCATGACGGTGATCTGCCTCATTACAATGGAAACACACATGGCTTCGGCTGTTACTCCTGCTCTCAGTACCGTCCTATTTGGCCTGAGGAAGGGCTCCCGTGTGTCCAGCTTTTCCTTCGTGCCCATGGCTTTTCAGGGTCCGATCAGCCTCCCACCTTTTATTCTCGGGTCTTTGGGGTTACTAGGGAAGGGTTTCCCTTTGGGGCTAAGGCCTTGTATACAAGGGAAAATTCATCAGCCAGAAGTGCAACCTGCCTGGCTCTTTGAACCTTCTGTTCCTCTGTGTGTGTTTTAATGGGAGGGAGAGCGAGTTTGTGAACTCTTCGAGATGGATCACTGCTCTGAGATTTATATATGTGGGCTGTATCCTGATCTTCTGTATCCACTGGTCAAAAGTAAGCACCAAAACAGACTGGAAATCTACTATTGGTTCATAAAATGGTAATGTTTAGCTTAGACAAATGTAGGGCCATTACAGGCAGAATCAGGAGAATTTATAATGGGGAATTGAGAAATGACAGAGAAGTGAAATGTGATTCGCACCGCAGCCTCTGAGCTCCAGCGACCCAGGTTCAATTCTGGGTACTGCCTGTGTGGAGTTTGCAAGTTCTTCCTGCGTCTACGTGGGATTTCTCCGGGTGCTCAGGTTTCCTCCCACAGCCAAAAGACTTGCAGGTTGGTAGGTTAGTTGACCATTATAAATTGCCCTTAGTATAGGTAGGTGGTAGGGAAATATAGGGACAGGTGGGGATGTGGTAGGAATATGGGATTAGTGTAGTATAAAATGAGAGGTTGATGGTCGGCACAGACTCGGTGGGCCGAAGGGCCTGTTTCAGTGCTGTATCTCTAAACTAAACAAAACAATATTTTGTGTCTGTCTTCACTGAGGAAGATACAAGAAATCTCCCAGAATTAGAGATCCAAGTGATTGGGAGAATGAAGAATTGAAGGAAATTGGTATTAGTGAGAAGTTTGAATTGGAGACATTAGTAGGGCTGATGTTTGACAATTATCCAGGATCTGATATTCTATATCCCAGAGTGTTGAAGGAAGTAGTAATGGAGATTGTTCATGCATTGGCGGTCATCGTTCAAAATTCTATCACTTCCGGAATGCTTCCTGCAGATTGGAAGGTAGCAAATCTCATCCCACTGTTTAAGAAGGGAGGGAAAGAGAAAATTGGGAACAACAACCACCCATTTATGCTAACACTACAGTAATACCCTGAGGCACAGTGTGGCTTTCGTGCAGAGAGATCGACTATTGACATGCTGTTCTCCCTTCGTCAGATACAGGAGAAATGCCGTGAACAACAGATGCCCCTCTACATTGCTTTCATTGATCTCACCAAAGCCTTTGACCTCGTCAGCAGACGTGGTCTCTTCAGACTACTAGAAAAGATCGGATGTCCACCAAAGCTACTAAGTATCATCACCTCATTCCATGACAATATGAAAGGCACAATTCAACATGGTGGCTCCTCATCAGAGCCCTTTCCTATCCTGAGTGGTGTGAAACAGGGCTGTGTTCTCGCACCCACACTTTTTGGGATTTTCTTCTCCCTGCTGCTTTCACATGCGTTCAAATCCTCTGAAGAAGGAATTTTCCTCCACACAAGATCAGGGGGCAGGTTGTTCAACCTTGCCCGTCTAAGAGCGAAGTCCAAAGTACGGAAAGTCCTCATCAGAGAACTCCTCTTTGCTGACGATGCTGCTTTAACATCTCACACTGAAGAATGCCTGCAGAGTCTCATCGACAGGTTTGCGTCTGCCTGCAATGAATTTGGCCTAACCATCAGCCTCAAGAAAACGAACATCATGGGGCAGGATGTCAGAAATGCTCCATCCATCAATATTGGCGACCACGCTCTGGAAGTGGTTCAAGAGTTCACCTACCTAGGCTCAACTATCACCAGTAACCTGTCTCTAGATGCAGAAATCAACAAGCGCATGGGTAAGGCTTCCACTGCTATGTTCAGACTGGCCAAGAGAGTGTGGGAAAATGGCGCACTGACACGGAACACAAAAGTCCGAGTGTATCAGGTCTGTGTCCTCAGTACCTTGCTCTACGGCAGCGAGGCCTGGACAACGTATGCCAGCCAAGAGCGACGTCTCAATTCATTCCATCTTCGCTGCCTTCGGAGAATATTTGGCATCAGGTGGCAGGACTATATCTCCAACACAGAAGTCCTTGAAGCGGCCAACATCCCCAGCTTATACACACTACTGAGTCAGCGGCGCTTGAGATGGCTTGGCCATGTGAGCCGCATGGAAGATGGCAGGATCCCCAAAGACACATTGTACAGCGAGCTCGCCACTGGTATCAGACCCACCGGCCGTCCATGTCTCCGTTATAAAGACGTCTGCAAACGCGACATGAAATCGTGTGACATTGATCACAAGTCGTGGGAGTCAGTTGCCAGCATTCGCCAGAGCTGGCGGGCAGCCATAAAGACAGGGCTAAATTGTGGCGAGTCGAAGAGACTTAGTAGTTGGCAGGAAAAAAGACAGAGGCGCAAGGGGAGAGCCAACTGTGCAACAGCCCCAACAAACAAATTTCTCTGCAGCACCTGTGGAAGAGCCTGTCACTCCAGAATTGGCCTTTATAGCCACTCCAGGCGCTGCTTCACAAACCACTGACCACCTCCAGGCGCGTATCCATTGTCTCTCGAGATAAGGAGGCCCAAAAGAACAGTAATACCATATTCCCTACCACCTACCTACACTAGGGGTAATTTATAATGGCTAATTTATCTATCACCTGCAAGTCTTTGGCTGTGGGAGGAAACCGGAGCACCCGGCGAAAGCCCACGTGGTTAGCATTTCATCAGTACTAGGGAACATGTTAGAATCTATTCTAAATTATGCGATAAATAGATCTGATTGGGCAGAGTCAACATGGATTTATGAATGGGAAATCATGCTTGATGAACCTGTTGGTTTTTATTTTTTGGATGTCACGAACAAAATAGAGAAGGGGAGTCGGTGGATTTTCAGAAAGCTTTTGATAAAGTGCCCCACAGTATGTTGGTCAGCAAAGTTAAAGAACATGGGATCGGAGGTAATATACTGACTAGCAGTAAGGATTGGTAAACAGGCAGGAAACAGAGAGCAGGAATAAATGGGCCATTCTTGCTTTGGCAGGCTGTGACTAATGGAGTACCGCAGGGATCTGTGCTTGGGCCCCAGCTGTTCACAATATCTATCAATGATTTGGATATTGGGACCAAAGTAATATTTCAAGTTCGCAGATGACACAAAATTAGGTGGAAATGTGTGTTGTGAGGAAGATGCAAAGTGGGTTCAAGGAAATTTGGACAGACGTAGTGAGTGGGTAAAAACATGGCAGATGGAATATAATGTGGAAAAATGTGAAGTTAGCCACGGTGGTAGGATGAATAGATGTGCAGAGTGTTCTAATTGGTGAGAGATTAGAAAGTGTAGATGTACTAAGGGACCTGGGTATCCTCATTATACGTAATTGAAAGCTAACATGCAGGTGCAGCAAGCAATTAGGAAGGGAAATGGTATGTTGGCCTTTATCACGAGTTGATTTGAGTAGTGAAGTCTTGCTGCAATTGTCTAGAAACTTTGTTAGACCGCAGATGGAGTGCTGTGCACAGTTCTGGTCTCTTTACCTGAGGAAGGATATTATGACCACAGAGGGAGTGCAAAGAAGGTTCACCAGACTTCTTCCCGGGATGGTGGGACTGTCCTATGAAGAGAGATTGGGGAAGCTGGGCCTGTATTCTCCAGAGTTTCGAAGAATGAGAGGTGATCTCATTGAAACCTACAAAATACTTAAAGGGATAGACAGGGTAGATGCAGCTAAGATGTTTCCCCTGGTTGGGGAGTCCAGAAATAGCAGACATAATTTCAAAATAAAAGAGAAGCCACTTAGGACAGAGATGAGGAGACATTTCTTTACTCAGATGGTTCTGAATCTTTGAAATTCTCTACCCCAGAGAGCTGTGGAAGCTCAGTCATTGAGCATGTTTAAAGTAGTGATTGACAGTTTTATAAATACCACTGACAAAAAGGGATATGAGGATAGTGTGGGGGAAAAGGCATTGGATGATCAACCATGATCATATTGAATGGTGGAGCAGGCTCGATGGGCTGAATGGCTTACTTCAGCTCCTATGTTCCTATGTTCGGAAGCTGCTTAACTCTTTCAAACTCGAGGTCAGTTTAGTCAGGCTGCTTTCCCAGGGTTCAGAATGTTTTACAGTACACTTCTGATACTATCTCATATGCACCCAGGATACCATTTTTATCCATCTCATAATGTGATGAACTTTCATCTGGCAACAGTGAATAAACCTCATGGACTTTTCCTGTTATTCTACTTGGTAAAAACAGTGTCCAGCTCTCTGTCAGTCATTTCAGCGGCTTTGCAAGCATTTCAAAACTGATGAAAAATTCTGACACATCCTCCTCATTGAAATTTGGAACTAACTGGGAGAACATTAAGAGCTCATCACATTGTCCTCAGCTAGGGGCAGCTCCCTCACTAACTGTGCCTTCACTGGGTGTACTGGGTCTTCCTCTAGTTGTTTGAGCCACCTTAACTCCCTTTCCTCCTTCTCCTTCTGGAACACTCTTACTTTTTCCCTTTCTTGACGCTCTGCTCTTTCTCGCTCTCTCTCTAGAATTCTAATTCTAGTCTTTTCTGTTCTAGTTTTACCTTAGCTAACATTACTCTATCTGTCAGTGATTCTAACCCTGTTTGAATTTTCTGCTGCAAATAAAAAATGGTTGGCCACAAGTCTTAGGATTTCGGGTTTCCAATCTTTTGGACGGAGAATAATCCCTAACTGTCCAGCGACATTACACAACTTTTCAACAGAGAGGAGTTTTAACCTGTACCGAGTTACTTCACTCTGTATGTAATTCCTTTATTGGGAATGTAAATTCTTTATTTAAAAAAGGGACAGAGACAGAAAGCACGAAAAATTATGAGGGTATGGATAGGGTAGATAGGAAAAAACCTTTTCCTTAGCGGAGGTGTCAATAACCGGGGGGCATTGATTTAAATTAAGGGGCAGGAGGTTGAGAGGGGATTTGAGGGGAAGAAAAATCACCCAGAGGGTATTTGGAATCCGGAACACACTGCCTGAAGGGGCTGCAGAGGCAGGAACCCTCCACAACATTTACGAATTATGTAGATGAGCACTTGAAACGCCATAGCGTACAAGGTTACGGGCCAGGTGCTGGAAAATGGGATTAGAATGGATAGGCTTGTTGGCCGGCACAGACACATTGGGCCGAAGGGCCTGTTCCTTTGCTCTATAACTCTGTGACTCTATGACACTTCCACTTTCTCGTTTGCATTGCGTTACAATAACTAGAACCTCCACATTTCTGATACAGCCAGGCGAGGAGGGGTTCCAGGCTCCCCTCTTGTCCTATAGTTTCTTTGATCACAATGGGATTTAGTCCTTTTTAGCAGTGGACATGCTGACCACCTCAGTGAGTATTTTACCTTTTACCTTTACTGTGATCGTGAAAGAACCAATCAGACAGGTTTTCTTAAGTTTAATCAAGAAGTGAGTTTATTGTAATTTAAAATCTAAAATGAATCTAAATAAAATAATAAAAATATACGTTAGACATTCATGCACAAGCTCACAGGCAAATCACTCAAATGAAGTATACAGTGAGAAATAAATTTGTATTTGGATTGGAGTCCAGAATAAATTAAAAATAAACAAAGTCTGTGATGTTGGATAATTCTGTGGTCTGCGTCTTTGCCACCCGTACTTATGAGTTTCATATCATCTTCAAGCGTTGAAATTATGTTTTTTTGCATATAAGTCTCTATTACTTGTATATCTATCTACATGTCAGGAAGAGCACTGATACTAATACTGACCCCTGAGAAACAGCAATTTATACTCCCCCTCCCCCAGTTTGAACAAAGTCTGTTCACCACGTCTCTGTGCTTTCTGTCCCTGAGTCAGTGTCATATTCACACTATCACTGTCAAAATATTCCATGTGTTATATTTCTCATAACAAGTCTATGAAATGTCATTTGATCACAGGCCTTTTGAAAGTCCTTATACATAACATGAAACACACTATCCTCATCAACACTCACAGTTATGTCATCAATGAACTTGATCAAGATTATCGTACGTGATTGGTCATTACTTACCCGTGCTGTTTGTCATTTATTATCCCATGTTTTTCCAAGAAAGATATATTTTGTACAGGCTTATGGCCTCTAGAAATTTCCAACCACCGACATTAGACTGACTGTTCAGTAGCTACAGGATTTATCTAATGTCTCATTTTATAAGCAGGGTGTAACATAGACAACCCTGCAGTCCCCTGTCATCACTCCCAGATCCAAGGAGGATTGAAAGCTTCCAGCCAATGCCTCTGCTTTTTCCACCATTCCCTCCCTCAACTCACCTCGTATCTCCCATCTAGACTGAGGAACACTTCTACACTATTGTGGTACAAAAAGTATTGGATTGAAAGAGATTAACTGAACTTGTTTGTTCATTGACTGTAATTAATGTCAGTCACTACGGACGATAATTGTGTCACTGGAGGGTTTCCCTCTTCTATTAATAAGGGACTCCTTTCAATGTGTTAAATCATAGTGTCAGTGGGAGCATCAACCCCGGCCCGAACAGGGATCCGTGGCTGCAGAAAGAGTGAGAGAGAGAGAAAGACGATCGATCAAAATCTGAGAACAATAGATTGGAATGTTACAACAATGGGTCAGAATCTGAAGACAATAGATTGGAATGTTCCAACAATGGGTCAGAATCTGAGGACAATAGATTGGAATGTTCCAACAATGGGTCAGAATCTGAGGACAATAGATTGGAATGTTACAACAATGGGTCAGAATCTGAGGACAATAGATTTCAATGTTCCAACAATGGGTCAGAATCTGGGAACAATAGATTGGAATGTTACAGCAATGGACAGCAGGAGTACGTATTATTGGTTTGGCCTGGTTATAGCTGAGTATTTTCGGATGACATTAGAAGCGCGGATCTATTATGCTCTGAAGATGATTCAAACGGTTTACTACCCCATCCTCGCTATCATTGGTGGCCCTGGTAAGTCTCTGTATCCAACTATTAGATCCATAAACAAAGGTAATTACATCGGCATGAGTACAGATTTAGCCCTAGTGGACTGGGCAGGAAGACTAAAAGGTAGGACAGTTGATGAGCAGTGGCAGATGTTTAAGGAGATATTCAATTCCTCCCAACTACAATATATTCCAGAGAGGAAGAAATATTCTAGGAGGGGGGAAAACATCCATGGCTAAGCAAGGAAGTTAAGGATAACGTAAAGACAAAATCTAAGGCATACCATATTGCAAAGGCCAGTGGCAGGCTGGAAGATTGGGAAATTTTTAATGATCAACAAAGGGTTACTAAAAAAGTAATAAAAAGAGCAAAGATAAATTATGAAAGAAAACTAGAGCAAAATATAAAAACGGATAGTAAAAACTTCTTTAAGTATATAAAAGGTAAGAGAGTGGCTAAAGTGAATGTTGATCCCTTGGAGGATGAGACTGGGAAGTTGATAGAGGGGAACACAGAAATGGTGGAGACACTAAATCAGTATTTTGCCTCAGTTTTCACGGTGGAGGACACCAGTACCATCTAAATAGTAACAGGTAATGCAGAGGTTATAGAAAGAGAGGAATTTAGAACAATCATCATTACTAGGTAAAAAGTGCAGAGCAAACTATTGGAATTGAAGGCAGACAAGTAACCAGGCCTGATGGCCTGCATCAGAGTGTCTTAAAGTAAGTGGCAGCAGAGATAATGGATCCATTGGTTACAATATTCTAAAATTCGCTGGATGCGGGAAAGGTTCCAGTGGATTGGAAAAAAGCTAATATAACGCCCTTATTCAAAAAGGGAGGGAGGCAGAAAGTAGGAAACTATAGACCAGTTAGTTTAACATCTATCGTTGGGAAATTGTTAGAACCCATTATTAAGGAAGTAACAACAGGACGTTTAGAAAGTCAAAACGCAATCCATCAGAGTCAGCATGGTTTTATGAAGGGTAAATCCTATTTGACGAATTTGCTAGTGTTCATCGAAGCTGTGACAAGAAAAGTGGAAAATGGTGATCCTGTAGATGTAGTATATCTGGATTTCCAGAAGACATTTGATAAAGTGCCGCACAAAAGGTGAATACAGAAGGTAAGATCACATGAGTTCAGGGGCAATTTATTAACTTTGATAGAGGATTGGCTAACCAACAGAAAACAGAGAGTCGGGATAAATGGATCTTTTTCTGGTTGGCAATATGTAACTGGTGGGGTACCACAGGATTTGGTCCTTGGCCCCTGCTATTTACAATATATATTTATGATTTGGATGCAAGGATAGAAGTTACTATAGCCAAATCTCCAGATGACACTAAAATAGGTGGGATAGTATGTTGCAATAATTAAATAAGTAATTTACAAATTGATATGGATAGGTTAGGTGAATGAACGAAAATTTGGCAGATGGAGTTTAATGTGGATAAGTGTAAGGTTATCCATTTTGGTCGGAAGAATAGAAAGGCAAATTATTATCTAAATGGAGATAAACTTCTGAGTGCTTCGGTGCAGAAGGATCTGGTTGTCCTCGTGTATGAATCGCAGAAAGCTAGTTTGCAGGTACAACAGGTGAAAAGGAAGGCAAATTGAACTTTGGTATTTCTTGCTAATGGAATAGAATATAAAAGTAGGAAAGTGCTGCTGCAACTGTACAAGGCATTAATGAGACCGCACCTGGAGTATTGTGTATAGTTTTAGTCTCCTGACTTGAGGATGGATGCAGTTGTACTGGAGGCAGATCAGAGGAGAGTCACTAGAGAGTCCAGGGAGGAGGGGTTTGTCTTATGAAGAGAGATTGAGCTCTTTATGCCTTTACTCTATGGAGTTTAGAAGAATGAGAGTCGATCTAATTGAGGTAGAGAAGATGGTTAAGGGGATTGACAAAGTAGACACAGAGAAGACGTTTCCTCTTGAGGGGCAACCTAGAATGAGAGGTCATTGTTTTAGGATAAGGGATAAGGATTTAAAGTAGAGATGAAGAGAAATTTCTTCTCTGAAAGGGTCGTGAGTCTGTGGGATTCAATACCCGGATTCAATAGATGCCGGGACATTGAGTAAATTTAAGGAGGCGATAGACAGATTTTTAATTAGTAATGGGTAGAAGAGATATGGAGAACGGGCAGGACAGTGGAGTTGAGACCGAGATGAGATCAGCCATGATCATATTGAATGGCGAAGCAGGTTCGAGGGGCTGAATTGCCTACTCCTGCTCCTACTTCTTATGTTATTATGTTCTTATCTGTATCTTTCCAGACAAGAGCGGGTGACGTATCCATTATCTCTCTCTCTGTTGTCCATTCATGTATCTGCTGTGTGACGGAGGCCATCTATGTCGGGTGAGGTGAATTATACTGCCTGCTCTCTCAGCAGGGAGAAGCAGGTGAGAGATCCCGTGGCTTTGTCAGGATAACGGGATTCCTGATGGTCGAGGTGTCTCTGCGGGGTCCCCAAGGCAACGGGGAGAGGTACAGGAACTGATACAGCTCTCACTCCATTAATGTACAGTTGGTGTGTGAGCATGCCCAGTACATCATCTTGGTAAATGTCCACTGTCCTGGCAGCAGCCACCATACCTTCATTCTGAAGCAGTCAGCCGGTCCCAACACATCGGGCCCCCATGCAGAACCCGAATGTGGCTCATGACCTCTAAACTCTAGACACTCCCCTCCTCCACACAAAACCACCAGGTGAAGCAATGCTTCAGATGTCTGAACCGCTCGTGGGGAGCCCTCCAGTACATACTGGAGCAGGTGTCCAAGTTCATGGTGTTCTGCTGCACCCTTCACATCATCACCATCATGAGGACACAGGCTTTGGCACCAGGGATCTGCAGGCTAACTCAGCAGGAGGAGGAGGAGGCAGGGAGGATATTTCCTGGATGATTTCAAACCGGAAAGGCTGTCCTAGAGACGCTGCTAAGATTCCAGTTCCCAGAGGACAACTTCCCTTTCCCACCATGGATCCCCCACTTCTCCACCATTGCACCCATCTGAGATGCCCCATCACAGCGTCCCCTAGGTAACCATCCTGCAATAAAAACACCAACAAAATGTTTTTCATGATCGTCTTTATCCAACAACACATGCAATTATACAAACAAAACTGAACTATTCACCCTTGTGTATTCCCTTAGTCCCTGTCTTGTGGGTTCCCTCAACTTGCCAATTGCTCCTGCACAGTGTTTCCCAGTGACTGCAGCATGGCTGGTGGAAGGCTGCTGTCTTTCACTGAGGGAGACTGCAGATGGCCTTGCAGGACTTCCTCGAGCTGCTCTAGGCCTTGAGGGCTCGGATTCAGACTGCACCACCTCGACATGGGCAGCAGCTTCAGCAATGTTCACATCTGAGTCCTGTGTATTATAACTCGTTTGTGACCTCGCCCTCCGGTGATCTGACACATGAACTATCCTTTCCCCCTGGCCTGGCTGCAGCTCACTCATGCTCGGTGACTCGCCATGTGCAGATTCTGACTCTATACCAGCCTCTAAGGTACACGCACTGTAAGTATTTGATCTGGTGGCTGTGAGCATCAGACCAAGTGATGGGGCTTTAGTGCTCTTTTGCTGCTCTCTTTCTGTCTCCTGGAGCTGCTGTGACTGGGAAGTTGGTAGTATTGGGTTATAATTGGAAAGTATAAAATCAGAAGGGGAGGTTTGAGGTGAAGGATTGGGGGTGGTATGGAAAGCAGGAGGTCCATGGTCTTACCATCTCCAGCTTGTACATCAACATTTCTAACGTTTACCAGTTCTGATGAAGGGTCACAGATCTTAAACATTAACTCTGTTTCTCTCTGCACCGATGCTGCCAGACCCACTGAGTATTTCCAGCACTTTCTGTTCAGGTGCACAGATGTGCCCCATTGACCAACTTATCTCAGCCCGTTTTTTTTTGCTTAAATTTGCATTTCTGGACATCCTCAGATATTCCATTGAGAATAAAATCGTAATTCCCATCATACACCTCGAAAATCCTTAGTATGTCCGTCTCCCCAGGCGTGCCTGTTTTTCTTCTCTACCAGGTTATCAATTGACTATTTCCTGTGATATGCGAGTGAGATTGTATTTCTGGCTTTTTTTATTCAAAACTCTCTGAAAGTCCTCCCCCCCCCCCCCGCCACCCACGCTGTTAGTGATGAACACACACGTTTGATTGAGGGTAAACTCTTTTTGTTGCCAAATCTCCTACTCATTCATCACTCAACTGAGTTTACTATTTTTCACAAACCAAGTAAACCAAGCCTATCATCCTGATGTCTGTGTTCCGTCTCCTACACCACTGTAAGGTCTGATCTAGGGTCAGAGATCACCCAAAAAGGAGGTCAAAGGGTCACAAGCAGTTTATTGAGGAGTGACAGTTCAAATACAGCACAAAATCAGAATAAACACAGTAGAGAAACAATCTGTGACATACGAGAAAGGCTTTCTGGCTGTGGATTAGATTTTTTAGAAGCTATTATTAAAGATGTTATAGCAGGGCAGGTCGAAAAATTCAAGGTGATTAGGCAAAGTCAACATGGTTTTGTGAAAGGGAAATTACGTTTAATGAATTAACTGGAGTTCTTTGAAGAAGTAACATGTGCTGTGGATAAAGGGGAACTGGTGGATGTACTGTACTAGATTTCCAGAAGGCATTTGATAAGGTGCCACATCAAAGGTCATTGCGAAAAATAGAAGCTCATGGTGTAGGGGGTAAGACATTGCCATGGATAGACGTTTGGTTAGCTAACAGGAAACAGAGAGCAGCCATAAATGGGTAAATCTCTGATTGGCAGGATGTAACGAGTGGGGTGCCATAGGTATCAGTGCTGGGGCCTCAACTTTGTACAGTTTGTTTAAATGAATTAGATGCAAGGACCGAAGGTGTGGTTGGTAAATCTGTTGATGAAACAAAGTTCTGAAGAGGACATAAGGCGGCTGCAAACGGACATAGATAGATTGAGTGAGAAGGCAAAGATCTGGGAAATGGAGTGGAATGTGGGGAAATGTGAAATTGTCCATATTGGTAGTAATAATGAAATTAAACTAAGCATATTATCTGAATGGTGAGGGATTGCAGAACTCTGAGATGCAGGAGTATCTGGGTGTCCTGGTGTATGAATTGCATAAGGTTAGTATGTCGGTTCAGAAAGTAATTAGGAAAGCTAATATAATGTTATCATTTATTGTGAGAGGAATTGAATACAAAGATAGGGAGGGCATTGGTGAGACATTATCTGGAATTCTGTGTTCAGTACTGGTCTCCTTATTTAAGGAAGCATGTAAATGCGTTGTAAACAGTTCAGAGAAGGGTTATTAGACGAATATGGGCGGACTGTCTTATGAGGAAAGGCCGGACAGGCTAGGCTTATATCAGCTGGAGTTGAGAAGAGTAAGGGGCGACTTGATTGAAACATTGAAGATTCTGAGCGTGGGATAGAGCAAGCGAGGGCGACAGAGAGAGAGAGGGAGAGATAGAGAAAGAGAGAAAGAGAGAGCTGAGCTCATCGGCTGCTGAAAACCTCATCCATGCCTTAGTTACCTCGAGATTTGACTATTCCAGCACACTGCTGGCTTGTTTCCCACATTCTACTCTCTGTAACCTTGTCCCTTGTGGTCATCCAAAACTCTGCTGCCATCTTCTAATTTACACCAAATTCTGTTCACCCAACATCCCTGTGCTCACTGACCTGCATTGGCTCTTGGTTCAGTAACACCTCAAATTTAATATTCCAACCATGAGATCAAATCCCTCCATGTACTCGTCCTTCTGATTATCCCAATCCCCTGTCCATTTCCAATATTCCTGAAACTTGTTCATCTTAAAGTCTTTTGCCAATTCCCTTTCTAAAGGTGGGTTTCTTTCCCTCTGTCTCTATCCCTGACCACACATTTCATCTCTTCATCTTCCACCCTGAAAAACCATATAAAAGGGAGGCAGGAACTCTGTTGCCACTCCTACACCACTGTAAGATCTGATAGAGTGTCACAGCTTAACAGAAAGGAGGTCGAAGGGTCACAAGCAATTTATTGCAGGGAAACCATTGGAAAAAATTCGGAGGGACCGGATTAATCTCCACGTGGAGAGGCAGGGATTAATCAGGAATAGTCAGCATGGCTTTGTCAAGGGGAGTTCCTGTCTAACTAAATTGATTGATTATTTTCGAGGCGGTGACTAGGGGTGTAAAGGAGGGTAAAGCAGTAGTCTACATGGACTTCAGTAAGGCTTTTGATAGGGTCCCGCATGGGAGATTTGTTAAGAAGGTAAGAGCCCATGGGATCCAGGGCGATTTGGCAAATTGGATCCAAAATTGGCTTAGCGGCGGGAGGCAGAGGGTGATGGTCAAGATTTGTTTTTGCGGGTGGAAGCCTGTGACCAGTGGTGTACTGCAGGGATCGGTGCTGGGACTCTTGCTGTTTGTAGTGTACATTAATGATTTAGACGTGAATATATGAGGACTGATCAGTAAGTTCGCAGCTGACACGAAAATTGGTGGTGTTGTAAATAGTGAGGAGGAAAGCCTTAGATTACAGTACGATATAGATGGGCTGGTAAGATGGGCAGAGGAGTGGCAAATGGAATGTAATCCTGAGAAGTGTGAGGTGATGCATTTTCGGGGGGGGGGGCGAACAAGACAAGGAAATATACAATGGATGGTAGGACCCTAGGAAGTATTGAAGGTCAGAGGGAGCTTGGTGTACTTGTCCATAGATCACTGAAGGCAACAGCACAGGTAGACAATGCGGTCAGGAAGACGTATGGGACACCTTCCTTTATTAGCCGAGGCGTAGAATATAAGAGTAGGGAGGTTATGATGGAGCAGTATAAAACGCCAGTTAGGCCACAACTGGAGTACTGTGTATAGTTGTGGTTGCCGCACTATAGAAAGGAGGTGATTGCAATGGAGAGGGTGCAGAATAGATTCACCAGGATGTTGCCTGGGCTGGAGCATTTGAGCTGTGAAGAGCGACAGAAAAGGCTAGGGTTGTTTTCCTTAGAGCAGAAAAGGATGAGGGGTGTCATTTTTGAGGTATACAACATAATGAGGGGCATTGATAGGTTGGACATGAAGAATCTTTTTTACCTCAGTGGACGGGTCAATAACCAGGGGGAATAGATTTAAGGTAAGAGGCAGGAGGTTCAGAAGGGATTTGAGGAAAATAATTTTCACCCAAAGGATGGTTCGAATCTGGAACACACTGCCTTAAGAGATGGTCCGGGCAGGAACCCTCACAACATTTCAGACATAATTAGATGAGCACATGAAACGCCATAGCATACAAGGCTACAGGCCAAGTGCTGGGAATTGGGATTAGTATAGTTCAGTGCTTGATGGCCAGCACAGACACAATGGGCTGAAGGTCCTGTTTCTGTGCTGTATATCTCTATAATTCTATGACTCTATTGAGGAGTAACAGCTCAAATAGAGCATAACATCAGAAGAGACATTGTGTACATACGACCTGTGGCAGGTGAGAATGGCTTTCAGTTATGGATCAGATGTTAGAAGCTATTATTAAAGACGTTATAGCAGGGCACGTAGAAAAAAATCAAGGTGATCAGGCAGAGTCAACATGGTTTTGTGAAAGGGAAATCATGTTTAACCAATATACTGGAGTTCTTTGAAGAAGTAACATGTACTATGGAAAAAGGGGAACTGGTGGATTTACTGTACTTAGATTTACAGAAGGCATTTGATAACGTACCACATCAAACGTCATTGTGGTAAATAAAATCCCATAGAGTAGGGGGTAACATAATTGGCATGGATAGAGGATTGGCTAGCTAACAGGAAACAGAGTAGGCATAAATGGGTTATTTTCTGGTTCGCAAGCTGCGGCAAGTGGTGTGCCACCATGATCAGTGCTGGGGCCTCAACCTTTTACAATTGATACAAAAAACTTTGATGAATGGACCGAAGGTATGCTTTCGAAATTTGCTAATGACTCCAAGATTGGTAAGAAGGTAAGTTCTGAAGAGGACATAAGGAGGCTACAAAGGGATATAGAAAGGTTAAATGAGTGGTCAAAGAACTGGCAAATGGAGTATAATGTGGGAAAAGATCAAACTGTTCATTTTGGTTGGAAGACTTGACTGTTACCTCGAGACTTAACTATTCTAACTCACTCCTGGCTGCTCTCCCATAACCTACTCTCTGTAAACCTGTGGTCATCCAAAACTCTGCTGCCACCTTCTAATTTACACTAAATTCTTTTCACCCAACATCCCAGTGCTCACTGATCTACATTGGCTCTTGGTCCAGTAACACCTCAATTTTAATATTCTCACTCGTATGATCAAATCCCTCATGTCCTCACCCCTCTGATTATCCCAATCCCCTGTTCATTTCCAATTTTCCTGAAGCTTGTTCATCTTAAAGTCTTTTTCTAATTCCCTTTTAAAAGTGAGTTTCTTTCCCTCTGTCTCACTCCCTGACCACACATTTCATCTCTCCAGCTCCACTGGTGCTGTGGAAGTTCGGATACATAAAATGGTGTGAGCTGTACTGCCGGTCACATCCAGCACATTGTGCAGGACACCCAGGCTGTCCGGGGTGATAGCGTGGGTGTAACATGTTTGCGTCTGTCGCATGAGGAGGGTATGAATATGGTGTCAATCAGCCATTCCAGCAGCTTTGATGTACGACTTTGAAACTTGGTCTGTGCATGTCCACTGACCGTCTGTGTTCGTCACTCTCAGCTGAACATACATTCAGCAGCACGAGGAACCCCCTCTAGTGTTATTTAAACAGACCAGGTATCCATCTTACAGTTTTAGGGCTTTTTACTGACTTCTGCCATTGTAAATGTAGTGGAGGTGCTGTGGATGGTTTTCTGGAGGTTGTGTTGTGAGCTGCTGCAGACATTCAGGGAGGACAGAGGATTTGGTGACCCAACAGTAGGGGCGTGGAACGCCCTGCCTGCAACAGTAGTAGACTCGCCAACTTTAAGGGCATTTAAGTGGTCATTGGATAGACATATGGATGAAAATGGAATAGTGTAGGTCAGATGGTTTCACAGGTCGGCGCAACATCGAGGGCTGAAGGGCCTGTACTGCGCTGTAATGTTCTATGTTCTATAACTCTGGACAAGGTATAGGGACTGTAGTTACAGTGTCTCTGGGTCTGTAACATGACCAACAAATGGAGCAGAGGCTGCAGAGAGGGGATGCTCTGAAAAGATGGATGAGGAAGGGGCTCTGCCCTACCAACCTCGGGTTTTCCAAGAGCACATTTCCTACCGACACCTAACCCAGGAGCAGTGTGTGAGGTGACTCTGATTCAATTAGGAGGTGGTCACAGAGCTGTGTCACCTCCTGTAACACGACCTACAGCCTCACACCAGGGTGAGGACGGAGTTGTCAGTGGATGAACTTCTATGTACCTGGATCTTTCTAGACAAGAGCAGGAGATGTATCCAACATCGAGTCACAGAGACTGATAGAGTCATTTACGACATAGAAGGAGGCCATTCATCCCATCCTGTCCATGCTGGCTCTCCATGGAGCAATCCTGTCAGTCCCACTCCCCCACTCAATCCCTGTCGCAAATTCATTTCCTTCAGGTCCCCACCAGCTTTCATTTGAAATCAATGATTGTCTCTGCTTCTCACGCACTTGTGGGCAGTGAGTTCCAGATCATTAACACCCGCTGCATAAAGAAAAAACTTCTTCCTCATATTCCTCCTGCATCTCTTGTCCAGAACCTTCAATCCGTTTCCCTAGTCTTTCTTCCATCAGTTAATGGGAACACTTTTTCATTGTCTAAATTATCTAAACCTGTCATAATCGTGTAACCGAACCTTGGAACTAAAATCCTCCATCCCTGGAACCATCCTGTTAAATCTCCTCAGCACCAAGGACCTTCATAATCTTTCTGAAGTGTGGTGACCAGAAGTGGACACAGTAGTCCAGCTGAGACCTAACCAGAGATTTATAAACATTCATCATAACTTCTCTGCTTTTGAACTCAATGCCTCTCTGTATGAAGTCCAAGATTATATGTATTTTACTATCCAATCTCTCAATATGTCCTGCCACCTTAAACGATGGATATTCATACACCCACAGGTCTCTCTGTTCCTGCACACTGTTTAGAACAGTGTTATTAAGCCTATATTGCCTTCCTATCCTTTCTGACAAAATGCATCACCTCACACTTGTCTCACACTTTCATCTGCCACTCGTCTGCTCAATCTACTTAGTATCTATGTCCTGTTGCAGGTGGTTCTGAACATCCTCACTGTTTGTCACAGCTCCATGTTTGGTATCAGAGGCGGATTTTGAAATTCTACTCTGTATTCCAAGTTCCAAGTCATTTATACAAAGCAAAATTAAACAGTGGCCCGAGCACTGACACTGGGGGAACACTCACTGTCTAACACCTTTCAGTCTGAAAAACTGCCATTTACTTTGACACACTGTTTTCTCTATGTAAACCATTTTTTTATCCAATTGGACACTGACCCTCCCATTCCATTTGACTCAATGTTGGTAATTAACCTTTTCTGTGGCACTTTATCAAACACATTGTTCAAACCAATCTAGACAACATCCATCACATTCCCTTCATCAACCTTCTCTGTTACATCATCAAAAGTGCAATTAGATTAGTCAAGCATGACTTTCCTTTTGTAAATCTATGCTGGCTATCTTGAAGTAACTCAAACCTCTCAAATGCTTGTGGTTTTATCCCTGATAATTGTTCTAAAACCTTTCCCACCACTGATGTTGGACTAACTGGCCTGTAGTTGTGAGGAATGTGTGCTGTCCATTGATGTATCCGCTAGGTGAGAGAGGCCATCTATGTTGGGTGAAGTTAATACACCTTTTTCTCCCTCAGCGGGGAGAAACAGGATAAGGGGACCCCTGGCTTTGTGAGGATAGCTGCATTCCTGTTTTTTGAGATGTCTCTACGGTGTCCCCATGTCAACGGGGAGAGGTACAGGAACTGGAAGAACTCTCACTTCATTAATGTACAGTTGGTGTGCGAGCATGCCCAGTACATCATGTTGGTGAATGTCCACCATCCTGGCAGCAGCCACCATCCCTTAATTCTGAAGCAGTCAGCCCGTCCCGACACATCGGGCCCCCATGCAGAACCAGAATGTGGCTCCTCGGAGACAAATGTAACCCCCCTCCAGACACAGTTCATGTTTCTTCTTCCCCAAACCTCCTCCCACCACCACCCAACCTCACACAATTAACATGTGTATCATGTGAACAATGAAGTCACCAGGAACATGGTGGAACAGACCATCAGTGTGATGAAGTAATGCATCCACTGTCCGAATCGCCAGAGGGAGCCCTCCAGTCCACATTGGAGCAGGTGTCCAAGTTCATGGTGTTCTGCTGCACCCTTCATATCATCACCATCATGAGGACACAGGCATGGGAACCAGGAATCCGGAGGCTACCTCAGGAGGAGGAGGAGGAGGCAGGGAGGATATTTTCTGGATGCCTTCGACCCAGAAAGACCGTCTGAGAGACCCTGCTAATATTCTGTTTCCCATAGGACAACATCCCTTTCCCACCATGGATCCCCCATTCTCCACCATTACACCAATCTGAGACGCCCCATCACATTGTCCCCTTGCTCACCATCCTACAATAAAAAACACCAACAAAATTATTTTCTTTGACATCTTTATCCAACAGCACATCCAATTATACAAACAAAACTGAACTATGCACCCCTGTGTATTCCCTTAGTGCCTGTCTTGTGGGTTCCCTCGACTTGACTAGTGCTCCTACACAGTGTTTCTCCAATGACTGCAGCATGGCTGATGGAGGGCTGCTGACTTTCCCTGGGGGAGACTCCAGGTGGCCTTGCAGGACGTCCTCGAGCAGCTCTGGGCTTTGAGGACTGGGCGTCGGACTGCACCACCTCGACATGGGCAGCAGTAGCCTGGGATGTCTGAAGGGTAACAGCAAGAAGGGAGAACAAATACTGTCATCCTGAGAGAGGACAGCAGATTCATGCTCCATGGAGACACTGTCAGTCCCACGGGGCGACAGTTCATCAATCCGAGTAATCTACTGGATCACAGATTGCTGGACTGCTGTGAGATCCTGCAAACCCCTTTGAACACTGAGATCCACAGCCATGTTGGCAGCAGTCTGATCCTGCATGGCAGCAAGCATGGATCTCATGACATAAAAGCAAAATACTGCAGATGCTGGAAATCTGAAACAAAAACAAGAAATGCTGGAATCACTCAGCAGGTCTGGCAGCATCTGTGGAAAGAGAAGCAGAGTTAACATTTCGGGTCAGTGACCCTTCTTCTGAAAAGTAGGACCCTTCCGAAGAAGGGTCACTGACCTGAAATGTTAACTGTCAACGCTCTGATTATCCCAATCCCCTGTTCATTTCCAATATTCCTGAAACTTGTTCATCTGAAAGTCTTGTTCTAATTCCCTTTTTAAAGTGAGTTTCATTCCCTCTGCCTCTCCCTGACCACACATTTCATCTCTCCAGCTCCACTGATGCTGTGGAAGTTTGGATCCACAAAATGGTGTGAGCTGCACTGCCGGTCACATCCATCACATTGTGCAGGACACCCAGGCTGGCCGGGGTGATAGCGTGGGTGTAACATGTGTGTGTCTGCAGCGTGAGGAGGGGTCTGCATACGATGTCAATCATCCATTCCCGCAGCTTTGATGTACGTCTGTGAAACTTGGTCTGTGCATGTCCACTGACCGCCTGTGTTAGTCGCTCTCAGCTGAACATGCATTCAGCGGCACGAAGAACCCCCTGGTGTTATTTAAAATGACCAGGCATCCAAATTACAGGTGAGGGGCTTTTGACGTACTTCTGTTATTGTAAAGTTAGTGGAGGTGCTGTGGATGGTTTTCTGGAGGTTGTGTTGTGAGCTTCTGCAGACATTCAGGGAGGGCAGAGTATTTGGTGACACAACTCTGGACGAGGTATGGGACTGTAGTTACAGTGTCTCTGTGTCTGTAACATGACCAACAAATGGAGCGGAGGCTGCAGAGAGGGGAAGCTCTGAAAAGAGAGAGGAGGAGGGGTCTCTGCCCTACCCATCACGGGTTTTCCAAGGGCAAAAAGAGCAGTGGTCCTAATACCGAGCCTTGGGGACACCACTGTATACTCCTATTGAGTCTGAACAACAACCTTTCACCACTTCTCTCTGTTTACTGTTCCTTAGTCAATGTTATATCCACACTGTCACTGTACCTTTAATCCATCGGGTTCAGTTTTCCTAAGCTGTCTATTGAATGTCACTTAATGAAACACCTTTTGAAAGTCCATATATATAACTTCAATCACGCCACCCTCATCAACCCTCTCCATTGTTTTATTAAAGAACTCCATCAAGTTTACATCACCACCACCTCTCTCCACTCCTCAACTGTTGTTAAATTATCAGACTGCTTATCTGACATCCAGTACTGGATGAGCAGAAATTTCCTCCAATTAAATATTGGGAAGACTGAAGCAATTGTTATCACTCCCCACTCCAACTCTGTTCCCTTGCTATTGATTCCATCCCTCTTCCTGGTGACAGTCTGAGATTCAGACAATATGTTTACATCCTTGGTGTCACATTTCACCACAAAATGATCTTTAACCTCATTTTCACGATATCATTACAACCGCCTATTTCCACCTCAGTAACATCGCCTGACGTCACCCCTGTCTCAGCCCATCTGCTGCTGAAACCTCATTCATGCCTTCGGCACCTCTCGATGTGATTATTCCAACTCACTCCTGGCTGATCTCCCACATTCTACTCTCTGTAAACTTGAGGTCATCCAAAACTCTGCTGCCCATGTCTTAGCTCACACCAAGTCCCGTTCATCTATCACTGACTGACATTGGCTCCCAGTCAAGCAATGTCTTGATTTTAAAATTCTTATCCTTGTTTTCAGATCCCTCCATGGCCTCGCCCCCCGCCCCATATCTCTGTAATCTCCTCCACCTCCACAACCCACCGAGATATATGCACTCCTCTAATTCCGGCCTCTTGTGCACACAGACTTTAATCACTGCACCACTGGCGACTAGGTCTTCAGCTGCCTAGGCCCAAAGTTCTGGAATATCCTCACTGCACTGTTTTTTTTTTCATTCGTTCATGGGATGTGGGTGTCACTGACAAGGCCAGCATTTTTTGCCCATCCCTAATTGCCCTTGATGATTGAGTGGTTTGCTGGACCTTTCAGAATTCAGTTTAGAGTCAACCACATTGTTGTGGGTCTGGAGTCACATGGAGGCCAGACCGTATAAGGATGGCAGATTTCCATTGCTGAAGAACATCAGTAAGCCAGGCTGTTTTTTTATGATGATCATTGATAGCATCATGGCACCGTTGCTGAGAATAGTTTTCAAATGCAGATTTGTATTAATTAATTGAATTTTATAACTTATTGAAATTTAAATTGCACCAGTTACCACGGTGGGGTTTGAACCCATGTCCTCAGAGAATCAGCCTGATCCTCAGTATTACAATTTTGGTAATATTACCACTCCGCTACGGTCACCACCTTTCCGTCTCGCTTTCCTCCTTTCAGGTACTCCTTAAAACCTATCTCTTTGTTCAAGCTGTTGGCCATCTGATCTAATATCTCCTGTTGTGTCTCAGTGTCATACTTTGCTTCATAATGATCCTGAGAAGCACTTTGGGATGTTTTATAACATTAAAAGCACTATATAAATATAAGTTGTTGTTGAGGTTTGCCAGTCATGCTTTGACATCACCATCTCCCTACTGCTGTCTATTTATTATTCCATGTTTTTCAAAGCAATGAATATATTTGTCCTGGGCTATGAAATTTCCCCATCAGTGACATTAAACTGTCTGGTCAGTAAATGCATTGTTTACTCCATCTCTCCTTTTTTTCAAATAGGGTGTAACATTTACAACCCTCCAGACCTCTGTCACAACTCCCATATCCAAGGAGGATTGAAAGATTCTGTCCAGTGCCTCCGCTATTCCCAACCTTACTTCCCTCAGCATCTCTCATACATCCCATCCAGACCGGATAAATGTTCTACTTTATTGTGGTACAAGCAGTGCTGGACTGAAAGGGGTTAACTGAACCTGTTTGTTCAGTGACTGGTATTAATGTCAGTCTCCATGAACCCTAATTGTTTCACTGGAGGGTTTCCATCTTCTATTAATATGGGAGTCATTTCAATGTATTATCACATAGTGTCAACAGGAGCATCAAACCCGGCAGTAAGAGGGACCAACAACTCCAGACAGAGGGAGAGGATAGATCAGAATCTGAGAAAAATAGATGGGAATGTTACAACAATGGGTCAGAATCTGAGAACAATCGATTGGAATGTTACAACAATGGGTCAGAATCTGAGAACAATCGATGGAAATGTTTCAACAATGGACAGGAGTTTAATCTGGCAATTTGACGATCTTTCCACATATTATGACTGGTTCTCATTAGACTATCGGATCTTTTTAGCTCTTCAGGTTATTCAATATATTTACTATCCCATCCTCGCTATTATTGGTGTTCCTGGTAAGACTCTTTATCCAGCTATTAATTCTATAAACCGTGTTTAACTGAATTACTGCCCTTGTCATTTTCTCATCCATCTTTGCTGTTGTTGTTACTCCTGGTGAGTCTTTGATAAAGGCTGTAAACTCTACGAAGCATTGCTAATTTTGTTACTGGTCGTGTAATTTTCTCTCTTGGCGTTGCTTGTGTTTATGTTCCTGGTAAGACCCTGTATAGAGCTATCAGATTGTTGCTGTGCCTAATCTGCACTTACTCTTGAAGAATTCACAGAATCGAACTGGTGGAAGGTATATCAATGTTTATTCACACATTAAATCATCAGGTACAAGCACTCACTACTTGCATGTAATACTACCCCAAGACACGAGGTGATCAGTCTCAGAATGGCAGCTGCCTTTCTATTCTCTGAGTCCATGACTCAAGGAATTTTCTTGAGTGTTCTTCCTCGGGGTTCTCGTGCTGTCACCATTTTCAGCCATTGTCTACTGTGAGTCTAATCATACCTCATGCCAATAGAAACTCCTTTATCTGGTTTGTGCAGGGACACTGTCTGGTAGAATCTCTCTCTTGTTTCAGCCTGCTTTTCTGTATGGTCCACAATTCCTTGACCATCTGTTTGCTCTGCTCCTTCTAACCAGCCCCTCTATGTTTCAAAACGTTGTGTATTGTTGTGTGACGAGCCTCATTGTTTCAATTACGTTCTTATGTGTTTTTACTGAGTCGACACCCACCACCACCACCACACCCCCTCCCCCGTCCCCCTCTGATCATGAAGGGCTATGCCCAAGGGATCACACTCTCATGTCTCTTCGGTAGTACACTTCTGCAATTATAATTTCATTGTTAACGCAAGATCATAAGTAGAAAGCATAGTTAAAGAAAGCACAATGTAAACATCATTGTTACTTAATTAATCACTTGTGCGAGCATAACGCAGTCGCAATTTAACTTTTAGAATACATTTGTCATTCATTAATTCATTTTAAGTATCTACCAATAGTTATACAACTACCCTCGTGTTACATAATTAATTGTCAATATTTTAATGGAGCAACTTCGAATACTGATTGCCTTTAAGGTAGCTGTCCAACCTGTGTTCATACATCCTCTCACATTCCTTTATCAATTTCTTAAGTTTCCAAATTAAGTATGTCACATATATCACCATGATACCCGAAACAACGATCAGGACATGGGAGATATTTCTAAACCAGGGTGCATCTTCACGTTTGACCCCCAGTTCCATAAGTCTTCCCACCAGGTAGAATCATTTATCTCATCAATCTGAACTTGTATCATCTTCCACTGCTGTTCCAGATTATAGTACACTACATCAATGGTTTCTCGTTGCTGCCTCTCTTGACCCAAACGTATGGGCAATGGCTGAATAGTATATTTATGTTCCCGAAGGTAATTTATCAAGTCGTCCTTAATACTTTCTGTAACAATTATCGTTTCTGTCTTTCTTTTATGTATGCCGACCAACTCCGTCTTCTCTCCTCAAGTTGGTATTTGTGGGTTGACAAGCGACGTACTGTTGCTCACCAGACAAATCCGGTTATGTCCATACTGGTACTTTTTCATTGTGGTGGTTAAGCAATATCTCCCCTTTGCCTGATAGGCCACATGGGTTAACCTGATAATGCCTTCCTCGTTTCCATGGTGCAATTTACAGTGGTATTAAATCCACATTTTGATTCTGATGTTTTATATGTATGTATGTATATATATAGGGTGAGGACAGATGACCACCTGGTTTTCCAGACGACACTTAGACAAAGTTGTCCCAATTATCTCCATTCCAATTTTCACAACATCGGTCAATATATCATAGTATTTTCTGTAATCCTCTCCTCGCTGCATCTACTATTCTCTGCAGTAATAGGACAGATGGAAAAGGTTTGCCATCTGCTGACACAAAACCTCTCGCTTCCCACAGAGGTAGGTACTCGGTTAAACTGTTACACACGTACATACTGTCAGAATTTATATCAACCAGTGGGGGAAACATGTGGTTGTGTCAGCACAAAGTGACTGCAGCTCGTTCAGCACACTGCACACTTAAACTCACCAGTAACTGTAAGGCAATGTCTTTAATAGGTTTTCCATTATGATCCTGTATATGTAATCCGCACTTTGCCTGCCTAATCCCATCCTCCACTGCAGAGGAACCATCAACAAAAATGTTGAGTGCTGGTTTGATTTCTGTTTTCTTCCGTTGGACACTCCCGCCCCGCACTGATTTTGACATATAATGTCCCTTGACGGCCTTTTCTGTCAAAACCTGACACTCATGGGGTTCAGCCTGGTAGATTAAATTGTATGCCAAGCATGTCAAAGTATTTTCCTTTTTTACTGAAATATATCTACCTTGCAAGAGCAAGGCCCACCGAGCAATGTGATTCTGACTAACATTACCGTCCTTCAGTCATCCATCCACTAACAACTGGAAGGGTGTGTGTTCAGTTAGGATAGTAACGGGGCTGAGGCTGACAATATAACATTACCGTCCTTCAACTGTCCATCCAGTAACAACTGGAAGGGTGTGTGTTCAGTTAGGATAGTAACAGGGCTGAGGCTGATAACATAACATTACCGTCCTTCAACCGTCCATCCACTAACAACTGGAAGGGTGTGTGTTCAGTTAGGATAGTAACAGGGCTGAGGCTGACAATATAACATTACCGTCCTTCAACCGTCCATCCACTAACAACTGGAAGGGTGTTTGTTCAGATAGGATAGTAACGGGGCTGAGGCTGACAATATAACATTACGGTCCTTCAACCGTACATCCAGTAACAACTGGAAGGGTGTGTGTTCAGTTAGGATAGTAACAGGGCTGAGGCTGACAATATAACATTACCGTCCTTCAACCGTCCATCCACTAACAACTGGAAGGGTGTGTGTTCAGTTAGGATAGTAACGGGGCTGAGGCTGACAATATAACATTACCGTCCTTCAACCGTCCATCCACTAACAACTGGAAGGGTGTGTGTTCAGTTAGGATAGTAAGAGGGCTGAGGCTGACAATATAACATTACCGTCCTTCAACCGTCCATCCACTAACAACTGGAAGGGTGTGTGTTCAGTTAGGATAGTAACAGGGCTGAGGCTGACAATATAACATTACGGTCCTTCAACCGTACATCCAGTAACAACTGGAAGGGTGTGTGTTCAGTTAGGATAGTAACAGGGCTGAGGCTGACAATATAACATTACCGTCCTTCAACCGTCCATCCAGTAACAACTGGAAGGGTGTGTGTTCAGTTAGGATAGTAACAGGGCTGAGGCTGACAATATAACATTACCGTCCTTCAACCGTCCATCCAGTAACAACTAGAAGGGTGTGTGTTCAGTTAGGATAGTAACGGGGCTGAGGCTGACAATATAACATTACGGTCCTTCAACCGTCCATCCAGTAACAACTGGAAGGGTGTGTGTTCAGTTAGGATAGTAACAGGGCTGAGGCTGACAATATAACATTACCGTCCTTCAGTCATCCATCCACTAACAACTGGAAGGGTGTGTGTTCAGTTAGGATAGTAACGGGGCTGAGGCTGACAATATAACATTACCGTCCTTCAGTCATCCATCCACTAACAACTGGAAGGGTGTGTGTTCAGTTAGGATAGTAACGGGGCTGAGGCTGACAATATAACATTACCGTCCTTCAACCGTCCATCCAGTAACAACTGGAAGGGTGTGTGTTCAGTTAGGATAGTAAGAGGGCTGAGGCTGACAATATAACATTACCGTCCTTCAACCGTCCATCCAGTAACAACTGGAAGGGTGTGTGTACAGTTAGGATAGTAACGGGGCTGAGGCTGACAATATAACATTACCGTCCTTCAACCGTCCATCCAATAACAACTGGAAGGGTGTGTGTTCAGTTAGGATAGTAACAGGGCTGAGGCTGACAATATAACATTACCGTCCTTCAACCGTCCATCCACTAACAACTGGAAGGGTGTGTGTTCAGTTAGGATAGTAACAGGGCTGAGGCTGACAATATAACATTACCATCCTTCAACCGTCCATCCAGTCACAACTGGAACTGTGTGTGTTCAGTTAGGATAGTAACAGGGCTGAGGCTGACAATATAACATTACCATCCTTCAACCGTCCATCCAGTAACAACTGGAAGGGTGTGTGATCAGTTAGGATAGTAACAGTGCTGAGGCTGACAATATAACATTACCGTCCTTCAGTCATCCATCCAGTAACAACTGGAAGGGTGTGTGTTCAGTTAGGATAGTAACAGGGCTGAGGCTGACAATATAACATTACCGTCCTTCAGTCATCCATCCAGCAACAACTAGAAGGGTGTGTGTTCAGTTAGGATAGTAACAGGGCTGAGGCTGACAATATAACATTACCGTCCTTCTACCGTCCATCCAGTAACAACTGGAAGGGTCTGTGCTCAGTTAGGATAGTAACGGGGCTGAGGCTGACAATATAACATTACCATCCTTCAACCGTCCATCCAGTAACAACTGGAAGGGTGTGTGTTCAGTTAGGATAGTAACAGGGCTGAGGCTGACAATATAACATTACCGTCCTTCAGCCGTCCATCCAGTCACAACTGGAAGGGTGTGTATTCAGTTCGGATAGTAACAAGGCTGAGGCTGACAATATAACATGACCGTCCTTCAACCATCCATCCAGTCACAACTGGAAGGGTGTGTGTTCAGTTAGGATAGTAACAGGGCTGAGGCTGACAATATAACATTACCGTCCTTCAACCGTCCATCCAGTAACAACTGGAAGGGTGTGTGTTCAGTTAGGATAGTAACAGGGCTGAGGCTGACAATATAACATTACCGTCCTTCAGTCATCCATCCAGTAACAACTGGAAGGGTGTGTGTTCAGTTAGGATAGTAACAGGGCTGAGGCTGGCAATATAACATTACCGTCCTTCAACCGTCCATCCAGTAACAACTGGAAGGGTGTGTGTTCAGTTAGGATAGTAACGGGACTGAGGCTGACAATATAACATTACCGTCCTTCAGCCGTCCATCCAGTCACAACTGGAAGGGTGTGTGTTCAGTTAGGATAGTAACGGGACTGAGGCTGACAATATAACATTACCGTCCTTCAGCCGTCCATCCAGTCACAACTGGAAGGGTGTGTGTTCAGTTAGGATAGTAACGGGGCTGAGGCTGACAATATAACATTACCGTCCTTCAGTCATCCATCCAGTAACAACTGGAAGGGTGTGTGTTCAGTTAGGATAGTAACAGGGCTGAGGCTGACAATATAACATTACCGTCCTTCAGTCATCCATCCAGTAACAACTGGAAGGGTGTGTGTTCAGTTAGGATAGTAACAGGGCTGAGGCTGACAATATAACATTACCGTCCTTCAGTCATCCATCCAGTAACAACTGGAAGGGTGTGTGTTCAGTTAGGATAGTAACAGGGCTGAGGCTGACAATGCAACATTACCGTCCTTCAGTCATCCATCCAGTAACAACTGGAAGGGTGTGTGTTCAGTTAGGATAGTAACAGGGCTGAGGCTGACAATATAACATTACCGTCCTTCAACCGTCCATCCAGTAACAACTGGAAGGGTGTGTGTTCAGTTAGGATAGTAATGGGGCTGAGGCTGACAATATAACATTACCGTCCTTCAGTCATCCATCCAGTAACAACTGGAAGGGTGTGTGTTCAGTTAGGATAGTAACGGGGCTGAGGCTGACAATATAACATTACCGTCCTTCAACCGTCCATCCAGTAACAACTGGAAGGGTGTGTGTTCAGTTAGGATAGTAACGGGGCTGAGGCTGACAATATAACATTACCGTCCTTCAGTCATCCATCCAGTAACAACTGGAAGGGTGTGTGTTCAGTTAGGACAGTAACGGGGCTGAGGCTGACAATATAACATTACCGTCCTTCAACCGTCCATCCAGTAACAACTGGAAGGGTGTGTGTTCAGTTAGGATAGCAACGGGGCTGAGGCTGACAATATAACATTACAGTCCTTCAGTCATCCATCCAGTAACAACTGGAAGGGTGTGTGTTCAGTTAGGATAGTAACGGGGCTGAGGCTGACAATATAACATTACCGTCCTTCAACCGTCCATCCAGTAACAACTGGAAGGGTGTGTGTTCAGTTAGGATAGTAACGGGGCTGAGGCTGACAATATAACATTACCGTCCTTCAGTCATCCATCCAGTAACAACTGGAAGGGTGTGTGTTCCGTTAGGACAGTAAGAGGGCTGAGGCTGACAATATAACATTACCGTCCTTCAGCCGTCCATCCAGTAACAACTGGAAGGGTGTGTGTTCAGTTAGGATAGTAAGAGGGCTGAGGCTGACAATATAACATTACCGTCCTTCAGTCATCCATCCAGTAACAACTAGAAGGGTGTCTGTTCAGTTAGGATAGTAAGAGGGCTGAGGCTGACAATATAACATTACCGTCCTTCAACCGTCCATCCAGTAACAACTGGAAGGGTGTGTGTTCAGTTAGGATAGTAAGAGGGCTGAGGCTGACAATATAACATTACCGTCCTTCAACCGTCCATCCAGTAACAACTGGAAGGGTGTGTGTTCAGTTAGGATAGTAACAGGGCTGAGGCTGACAATATAACATTACCGTCCTTCAGTCATCCATCCAGTAACAACTGGAAGGGTGTCTGTTCAGTTAGGATAGTAACAGGGCTGAGGCTGACAATATAACATTACCGTCCTTCAGTCATCCATCCAGTAACAACTAGAAGGGTGTCTGTTCAGTTAGGATAGTAAGAGGGCTGAGGCTGACAATATAACATTACCGTCCTTCAACCGTCCATCCAGTAACAACTGGAAGGGTGTGTGTTCAGTTAGGATAGTAAGAGGGCTGAGGCTGACAATATAACATTACCGTCCTTCAACCGTCCATCCAGTAACAACTGGAAGGGTGTGTGTTCAGTTAGGATAGTAACAGGGCTGAGGCTGACAATATAACATTACCGTCCTTCAGTCATCCATCCAGTAACAACTGGAAGGGTGTCTGTTCAGTTAGGATAGTAACAGGGCTGAGGCTGACAATATAACATTACCGTCTTTCAACCGTCCATCCAGTAACAACTGGAAGGGTGTGTGTTCAGTTAGGATAGTAACGGGGCTGAGGCTGACAATATAACATTACCGTCCTTCAGTCATCCATCCAGTAACAACTGGAAGGGTGTGTGTTCAGTTAGGATAGTAACGGGGCTGAGGCTGACAATATAACATTACCGTCCTTCAGTCATCCATCCAGTAACAACTGGAAGGGTCTGTGCTCAGTTAGGATAGTAACGGGGCTGAGGCTGACAATATAACATTACCGTCCTTCAGTCATCCATCCAGTAACAACTGGAAGGATGTGTGTTCAGTTAGGATAGTAACAGGGCTGAGGCTGACAATATAACATTACCGTCCTTCAACCGTCCATCCAGTAACAACTGGAAGGGTGTGTGTTCAGTTAGGATAGTAAGAGGGCTGAGGCTGACAATATAACATTACCGTCCTTCAGTCATCCATCCAGTAACAACTGGAAGGGTGTGTGTTCAGTTAGGATAGTAACAAGGCTGAGGCTGACAATATAACATTACCGTCCTTCAGTCATCCATCCAGTAACAACTGGAAGGGTGTGTGTTCAGTTAGGATAGTAACAAGGCTGAGGCTGACAATATAACATTACCGTCCTTCAACCGTCCGTCCAGTAACAACTGGAAGGGTGTGTGTTCAGTTAGGATAGTAACAAGGCTGATGCTGACAATACAGCATTACCGTCCTTCAACCGTCCATCCAGTAACAACTGGAAGGGTGTGTGTTCAGTTAGGATAGTAACAAGGCTGAGGCTGACAATATAACATTACCTTCCTTCAGTCATCCATCCAGTGACAACTGGAAGGGTGTGTGTTCAGTGAGGGTAGTAACAAGGCTGAGGCTGACAATATAACATTACCGTCCTTCAGTCATCCATCCAGTAACAACTGGAAGGGTGTGTGTTCAGTTAGGATAGTAACGGGGCTGAGGCTGACAATATAACATTACCGTCCTTCAACCGTCCATCCAGTAACAACTGGAAGGGTGTGTGTTCAGTTAGGATAGTAACAAGGCTGAGGCTGACAATGCAACATTACCGTCCTTCAACCGTCCATCCAGTAACAACTGGAAGGGTGTGTGTTCAGTTAGGATAGTAACGGGGCTGAGGCTGACAATATAACATTACCGTCCTTCAACCGTCCATCCAGTAACAACTGGAAGGGTGTGTGTTCAGTTAGGATAGTAACAAGGCTGAGGCTGACAATGCAACATTACCGTCCTTCAACCGTCCATCCAGTAACAACTGGAAGGGCGTGTGTTCAGTTATGATAGTAACGTGGCTGAGGCTGACAATATAACATTACCGTCCTTCAGTCATCCATCCAGTAACAACTGGAAGGGTGTGTGTTCAGTTAGGATAGTAACAAGGCTGAGGCTGACAATATAACATTACCGTCCTTTAGCTTCCATCCAGTAACAACTGGAAGGGTGTGTGTTCAGTTAGGATAGTAACGGGGCTGAGGCTGACAATATAAGTAACATTTTGAATCACCCAGAAGACGGACAGCAAATCTTGTTCACACATTGTGAAGGCCCTTTCTACTGATGTTAACAAGTGAGATGCGTATTCCACTCGGCAGAATCGGCCATGTTTCTTCTGAAGGATTACCGCTGATAAGGTGGTATCTGTGGTAGCGACATCGAGGGCAAAGGGTAGGGGTGGGTCCGGCACCTGTAACACCGGATTTATGGCCAACCACTGGTGGAATGTTGACGGACTATCATGTAATCCCTGGGGGAGACACATCCAGGTGTACAGTTGTCCGGGAATGTAAACACAAATTTATATTGACACTCTCGTGCCAGCGAGAGTCTGGAAAAACTCCATCTGCCATTTCTTCGCCCTAGTCTCCAACCGATCCAGATCCTGCTGTATCCTCTGACAATCCTCATCATTATCCGCAACTCCACCAAGCTTTGTGTTTTGAACAAACTTACTAATCAGACCAGCTACATTTTCCTCCAAATCGTATATATATACTACTAACAGCAAAGGTCCCTGCACTAATCTCTGCGGAACACCACTATTCACAGCCCTCCATTCAGAAAAGCGCCCTTCCACTGATACCCTCTGTCTTCTATGACCGAGCCAGTTCTGTATCCTTCTTGCCAGCTCACCTCTGATCCCGTGTGACTTCACCTTTTGCACCAGTCTGCCATGAGGGACCTTGTCAAAGTCTTTACAGAAGTCTGTATGGACAACATCCACTGCCCTTCCTTTATCAATCATCTTCGCCACTTCCTCAAAAAACTCATTCAAGTTAGTGAGACACGACCTCCCCCTCACAAAACCATGCTGCCTCTCGCTACTAATAAGTTCATTTGTTTCCAAATGGAAGTAAATACTGCCCCTAAGAATCCTCTCTAATAATTTCCCTACCACTGACCAAAGGCTCACCGGCCTGTAATTTCCTGGATTATCCTTGCTATCCTTCTTTAACAAAGGAACAACATTTGCTATTCTCCAGTCCTCTGGGACATCACCTATAGCCAATGAGGATGCAAAGATTTCTGTCAAGGCCCCAGCTATTTCTTCCCTTGCCTCCCTCAGTATTCTGCATTAGATCCCATCAGGCCCTGGGAACTTATTTACCTTAATGCTTTGCAAGACGCCCGACACCTCCTCCTCTGTTCCCACGAACTTCAGAACTCTGTGGAGAATCAGAGTGTAGCTCCTCGGAGAGAATCACTACCCTGTCTTTACATGGCTCATGATTCACCCCCAAGGAATTCAAACCCCACCATCCATCGCCAACCAACCAGGATATTTCCAGAATATTTCCTGGATGCCTTCCACCCGGACAGGCTGCCGGCGATTGCCTGCAAAGATTCCGGTTGCCATAGGACAACTTCACTTTCCCACCACGGATTCCCCATTCTCCACCATTGCCCCCATCTGAGATGCCCCATCACAGCATCCGCTTGGTCACCATCCTGCAATTAAAAACCTTTTCATGAACATCTTTATCCAACAACACATCCAATTATGCAAACACAACGCAACTATTCACCCTTGTAGATTCCCTTAGTGACTGTCTTGTGGGTTCCCTCGACTTTGCTAGGGATCCTACACAGTGTTTCCCCAGTGTCTGCAGCATGGTTGATGGAAGGCTGCTGACTTTCACTGGGGAGACTGCATATGGCCTTGCAGGACGTCCTCGAGCAGCTCTGGGCTTTGAGGGTTCGGATTCGGACTGCACCACCTCGACATGGGCAGCAGCAGCCTGGGCTAGCTGATGGGTAACAGCAAGGACACTGGTGGAGTGACAGTGAAGGGAGAACAAATACTGTCATCCTGAGAGAGGACAGCAGGTTCATGCTCCACGGAGACACTGTCACTGCCACGGGGCGACACCTCAGCAATCCTAGTAATCTACTGGATCACAGATTGCTGGACTCCTCCATGTTCTTTGACAGTGATAACAGACTGTCTGAGAGGCCTGTCAATGGACAAAGTATCTCACTGTACATGTCCATCAGCATTCTCCTGTATGCTGTTCCAGCAATGTTTACATCTGTGTCCTGTGTATCATAACTCGTTTGAGACCTCGCCCTCCGGTGATCTGACACATGGACGATCCTTTCCCCCTGGCCTGGCTGCAGCTCACTCATGCTCGGTGACTCACCACATGCAGATTCCGACTCTATACCAGCCTCTAAGGTACACACAGCGAAAGAATTTGAGCTGGTGACTTTGAGTTTCAGACCAAGTGATGGGACTTCACCAGCAGTCCTGTGCTGCTTCTCTATCTCTGTCACTTGGAGCTGCTGTGACTGGGAAGCTGGAAGTTTTGGGTTATCATTGGAAAGTATAAAATCAGAAGGGGAGGGTTGTGGTGAGGGATTGGGAATGGGATGGAAAGCAGGAGGTCCATGGTCCCACCATCTGCAGCTTGTACATCTTCCCAGACAATAGGATGAGGAGGAGGTGGGAGTTAAGAAGGAACGTCAGGCAGCAACATAACATCATCTTGAATGCTCTCGGTGATGCCGCATGCTCCGGGCTCTGTCACAGCCGGTCCCATGATGTGGAGAATCATCTCCTCCCTCAGTCTCAGGGGATCAAGTTATGCCTGGTCCCCACCGGATCACTGTTGCTCCCTGTGTTTATGAGCCACCTTGTCCTGTAAGATAGAGGACAGAATGTCACTGATTGTGTTGCACTGTGTTTGGGTGATGTGCCTGCCATAGCTGAAGAGCTGGAGGCATGTGGAGGCAGGGAGAGGTGGATGTGAGGCTGGTATCAGTGGAAGGTGTATGAGGGTGAGATGGAGTATGTGAATGTTAGGTGTGGGTCCTGAGTGTTGGGGACAGCTGATGGGTGAGTGATGGGGGTGTGGTTCATTGAGCAGTGTGAGAGGTTACTGGTGTTGACGGCAGGAGATGTCATGTGGAGATGAATTCACTGACATTGACCACCCGTGTGAGTTCATTTAACTTCTTCTGGCTCTTCTGCAAGGTCCTCGGGGCCAGACTTCTTGCACTGACCTCCCTGGCCACCTGCTCCTATTCACTTCGAAGTGCATTTCTTGAGGGTCTGCACCCCACCCCATGGGAACATGGCCTGTCTGCTCCTGTCACCCTCCATGACTAAGGCCTCCAGCACCACATCCATGAACCGCAGAACCCTCTCTCTGTCCTAGTACTCCATTTCCCTTGTCTCTAATTGCGGCATTTCACAGTCAGCAGCAGCCTCCTGTGATTCAGTGCAACTTCCCTTTAAGAGGAACAGACTGTCTTTAAGAGCTGAATCCTGGATGAAACACGAGCCAGCCTCACACAACCTTAGGGCCCAGCAGACAGACAGCACCGCGTGTAACCCTAGGCGGTACATAGAATTCGTGGAAATGAGAAGGCAGCAGGAAGTTTGTGTGTCACCTGCCTGAACATGAATAGGCAAGGGCAGATCACGAATTACAATCCTTACACCCGAAAAGCGAAGCAACCCCGATTTTCTCGCTATATCAATCTTCCTTTCATGTCCTCACTCGCTCTCTACACTCTCTGTCTATTTCTCATAGAATCAGAGACTGATGCAGTACAAAAGGAGGCTATTCGGCCCATTGTTTCAGTGCTGTCTCTTGGAATGAGCTACTTAATGAATTCCACCACCAACACCGCACCCCCCCCCAACTTTCTGCAGTCTCCTTTCTTTCCTATTCAAGTATTTGCTGAATTCTCTTTTGAAAGATATTATTGAATCTGCTTCCACCATGTTTTCAGGCAGTGAATCCCACATCCCAACAACTCGCTGTGTAAGAAAATTCTCCTCACTTCACCTCTGGTTCTTTGCCAATTACCTTCAATCTATGTCTTCTTAATACTGAACTTCCTGACACTGGAAACAGTTTCACATTAATTACCCTATCAAAACCCTTAATGATTTTGAATTATATATTAAATCACCCCTTACCCTTCATTGCTCCAAAGAGCACAATCCCAGCTTTTCCAATCTCTCCACATAACTGAATTCCCAGATCCCTGGTACCATTCTAGTAAATCACCTCTGTATCTTCACTAAGTCCTTGACATTCTTATCAAAGTGTGGTGACCAGAATTGGACATAATTCTCCAGCTGGGACCTAACCAATGATGTACAAACATCAGCATTTCCTCATGAGTTTTATTACTCTGTGCCTCTCTCTCTGACACCAAGGACACTACATGTTACCTTCAAAGATCTGTGTGTGTACGCCGCAGGTCTCTCTAATCCTGCACCCGCTTTATAATGGTACCATTTAGTTTATATTGTTTCTCCTCATACTTCCTACCCATGTCTCACTTCACACTTCACTGTGTTAAATTACATCTGCCATGTTCCTGTCCAATTCACCAGTCAGTCTCTGTCCTCCTGAAGTTTGTTACTATCCTTCTCACTGTTTATTAACATTTCTGAGTTTCCACCCATCACAAAACCTTGACATTATCCCCTCTGTACACAAGCCCATTGTATTAACATACTGCAACAGTGATCCCAACAGTGACCCTCGGGATAATAAAAGCAAAATACTGAGGATGATGGAAATCTGAAATAAGTACAAGGAATGCTGGAAATACACAGCAGGTCTGACAGCATCTGTGGAGAGAGAAGTATAGTTAATGTTTCAGGTCAGTGACCCTTCTTCAGAACAGGGGAACGCCACTGTGTACTTCCCTCCAGACTGAACAATAAATATTCTCCACTACTCTCTGCTTTCTGCTTCGCATCTCGATCAGATCTGCTTTTACATTTCCCTGCTCTAAGTTGAACCATCCCAGCTACATAACTGTAATCCCTCGTCCCTGGAAAAATTCCAGTAAAACTCTTTTATCCCCTCTCCAATGGGCACATGTCCTTCCTAAAATGTGGTTCCCTGTATTGGACACAATGCTCCAGGTGGAGCCGATCTAGTCTTTTCTATAGGTGTAACATAACATCCTGACTATTCGACTCTGTGTCTCTATTAATAAAACCTAGGAATCTATTTTCTTTGTTAACTGTTTGTTAACCTGTCCAGCTCACTTCAAAGATTGCACACAAACACCCCAGGTCTCTCTGTTATTCTCACCACCTTTAAAGTTGTGTTATCTCTCCTCATTCATCCACCTGCAGTTCGCTATCACCTTCTCAAAGGCTATTAGGGGTGGGTGATAACTGCTGGCCCAGCCAGCGACACCCACAACCCATGAATAAACAATATTATAAAATCTTTCCACAATGTATCACTTCACACATCTGCCAGGCCAATTAAATATTAGGAAAACTAAAGCCAGTGTTTTCAAACCCCACATCAAACATTTCTTAGCTACAGACTCCATCCCTCTCCTTGGCAACTGTCTGAGACTAAAGCAAAGTGTTTGCAACCTGGTGTCATAGTTGCTCCTGCGATGAGTTTCCTACCAAATATTCACGCTATCAATAAAACTGCCTATTTCCACCCCCTTAACAGAGGACGACTTCATCCCTGTCTCAGCTCCTCTGCTGATGAAACACTCCCCCTTGCCTGTGTTACCTGTAGACTTGAGTATTCCAACACACTCCTGGCTGGTCTCCCACATTCTACCCGCCATAAACTTGAGGTGATGAAAAACACTGCTGCCCATGTCCTAACTCACACCAAGTCCTGTTCACCCATCACCCCCTGAACTCACTGACCAACATTGGATCCTGGTCAGCAACACATCAATTTAAAAACTCTCAGCCTTCTTTTCAAATGCTTCAACAGAGTTGCTTGCTCGGCCTTTACAGAGGGCAGTTAAGAGTCAATAACATTGCTGTGAGTCGAGAGTCATATGTGGGCTAGACCAGGAAAGGACGGCAGATTCCTTTCCCTAAAGGACATTAGTGAATCAGATGGTGTTTAACAAAAAACGATTATAGTTTCATGGCTCCATGACTGAGACTAGCTTTCTATTCCAGATTTTAACAAACTCCTGGCTTGTCTCATACATTCTACTCTCTGTAAACTTGAGGTCATCCAAACTCTGCTGCTCTTGTGTAAACTCACACCAAGTCCCGTTCCCCGATCACTGACATACATCTGCTGCCAGTTAAGCAATGTCTTGATTTTAAAATACTCAACCGTGTTTGCAACTCCCTCGATGTCCTCACACCTCCTTATCGATGTAATATTCACCAGCCCCACTACCCTCCAAGACATCTGCACTCCTCCAATCCTGGTCTCTTGTGCATGCTTGATTTTCATCATTGCTCCACTGCCAGCCAGGTCTTCAGCTGCCTAGACCCAAAGCTCTGGAATTCTCTAACTACACCTCTTTTATTTTATTCGTGTGTGGGATATGTGCATCGCTGGCAAGGCCAGCATTTGTTCCCATCCCTAATTGCCCTTGACAAATGAGTGACTTGCTGGGACATTTCACCAGGCAGTTAAGGGTTAACCACATTGTTGAGGGTCTGGAGTCACATGGAGGCCAGATCAGGTAAGGACAGCAGATTTCCTTCCCGAAAGGACATTAGTAAATCAGATCGGTTTTTACAACAATCGATGATAGATTCATGGCACCATGACTGAGACTAAATTTCATTTCCAGACTTTTATTAATGAATTGAAATTATTAATTGATTGAATTTTAATTCCCACCAACTGCCATGTGGGAATTGAACCCATGGCATTAGCCTGAACCTCTGGTTTTCTAGTTCAGTGACATTACCGCTATACCACTGTCACTGCCTCTATGCCTCACTTTCCTCCCTTAAGACACTACTTAATACCTCCTGCTTTGACCAAGAAATGTAAGTTGTTGTTGTTGGGCTTTGCCAGATATGATTTGTCATTACCATATCCCTGCTGCCGTCCATTTATTGTCCCGTGTTTTTTTTCCAAGCAATGAATGTTTTTGTCCTGGGCTGTGAAGTCTAGAAATTTCCCACCAGCGACGTTAGACTGACTGGTCAGTAATTACACCGTTTGCTCCATCTCTCCTTTTTTAAACCAAGTGTAACATTTACAACCCTTCCCATCTCTGGCATCAAGCCCATATCCAAGGAGGATTGGAACATTCTGTCACTGCCTCTGCTATTTTCAACATTCCTTCTCTCAGCATCCCCCACACATCTCATTCAGACAGGGTAAATGGTCTACTTTATTGTGGCACAAGAAGAGTTGGATTGAAAGGGGTTAACTGAACCTGTTTGTTCAGTGATTGTAATTAATGTCAGTCATCACGGACCCTAATTGTGTCGCTGGAGGGTTTCCCTCTTCTATTAATACAGGACTCCTTTCAGTGTGTTATCCCATAGTGTCAACAACAGCATCATTCCGGCGCTATCAAGGATCAGCAGCCCCAGCGAGAGAGAGGATAGACCAGAATCTGAGAACAATAGATTGGAATGTTACAACACTGGGTCAGAATCTGAGAACAATAGATTGGAATGTTACAACAATGGGTCAGAACATGAGAAAAATAGCTTGGGATGTTACTACAATGGGAAGCAGGAGTTTCTCCTATTGGTTTGGCCTAGTTACTGCAGATTATTTTTGGCTAACATTAGATTATCGGATCTATTATGCACTGAAGATGATTCAAACGATTTATTATCCCATCCTCGCTATTATTGGTGTCCCTGGTGAGTCTCTGTATCCAACGTTTAGAATTATAAACATATTTTACAGATTTAATGTTCTTGTCATGTCAATCTTGGGAAGTCTGAAGCCATTGTCTTCAGTCACTGCCACAAACTCCATTCCCTATCCACTGTCTGCATTCCTCTCGCTGCCCAATGTCTGGGGCTGAAACAGGCTGTTTGCGACCTCTGCATCCAGTTGACACTGAGCTGAGTTCATCTTCATATTCTCTCCATCACCAACCCTGCCTATCACCACCTCTGTAATATGTCCCGTCTCCACCTCTGCCTCAGCCCATCTACTGCATAAACCGTCATCTGTGCCTTTGTTAAATCCACACTTGACTATTACAATTCTATCCTGGTCACTTTCCAATTCTATCCTGGTCACCCACCCAGTTATTAACCTCCATAAACCACAGCCCATCCAGAAATCTGCTGCCTGTGTTCTAACTCACACCAAATCCCGATCACCCATCACCCCTGTGCTCACTGATCTACATTGTCTCCCGGTCTGGCAACATCTTAATTTTAATATTCTCATTCTTGTCTTTGAATCTCTCCATGGCCTGAGCACTCCAATTAGCCCTATTCCCCTCTCGATTTCACATATTCTTGTAAATCTAATGCCTTTGAAACCTTTTTAAATTCCCTTTCGAAAGTGAATTTCTTTCCCCTCCCTCGCACCTCCGGCTGTGATTTTTACAATAAGGTGCCACTGGTGCCAATGTAACAAAAACCTGGATCTATAAAAACGATGTGAATGGAATAGCCAACCACTTCTAGTGTGGCCAGCACAGTCCCCCATTCTGTTTAGGGATCTAGCCTGGGTGTACTGTGCATTTGCTGTTAGTCTGAGGAGGGGTTTGGAGTAACGTCAATGTCCCTTTCCAGCAGCTAATATGTACATCTTTGAAACTTGGTCCGTGCGTGTCCACTGATCACGTGTGTTAGTCACTCACAACTTAGTATACATTCAGCAGCACCAGGAATCCCCTCTAGTATTTTTAAAAGGACCAGGCTTCCTGGTCCTGAATATTGAGGGATATTTGACATTCAAGAAGAATAGGAAGCCAGGTAAATGTGGAGGGGTGGCACTGTTAATCAAGGATGGTGTTGGGGCATTAGTTCGAGATGACCTTGGTTCAGGAGATCAGAATGTAGAATCGATTTGGGTGGAGGTGAGGAATACCAGGACAAAGAAGTCCCTAGCAGGAGTGGTCTACAGACCTCCTAACAGTAATCACAATGTAGGACATCGTATACAAGAAGAAATATTGTTTACTTGTGATAGACGTACGGCAATAATCATGGGTGATTTTAATCTACATATAAACTGGAAAAATCAGATTGGGAACAGTAGCCCGGATGAAGAGTTCATAGAATGCTTTCGAGGTAGTTTCTTGGAGCAGCAAGTTCTGAAAACAACCAGAAAATACAATTGCCTGGGAAGCTTTACTGAGCAAACTTATGGAGTTGCGGGCTGAAAAGTCCCCGGGTCCTGATGTGCTTCATCCTCGAGTCTTAAAAGAGGTGGCTTATGAGGTAGTAGTCGTGCTGTTGTTAATTTTTCAAAGTTCACTAATTTTGGAAAGGTTCCATCAGACTGGAAAGTAATAAATATAACCCCTCTATTCAAGAAGAGGGGGATGCAGAAAGCAGGTAACTATAGGCCAGTTAGCTTGACATCTGTCGTGGGGAAGATGTTTGAATCGATCATTAAGGAAGCTTTCGCTAGGCACTTAGAAATACTCAAGGTAATCGCGAATAGATAGCATTGTTTTGTGAAAGGGAAGTCATCTTTAACCAATTTATTGGAGTTCTTTGAAGGAGTAACATGCGATATGGGTAAAGGGGAGCCCTTTGACATACTGCGCTTGGATTTCCAGAATGCATTAGACAAGGTGCCACATAAAAGGTTATTGTGCAAAGTAGGAGCTCATGGTGTAGTGGGTAGCATATTAGCTTGGATCGAAGTTTTATTGGCCGGTTGCCGAAAAGAGGGAGGATGCATGAATGGGTCCTTTTCAGACTGGCAGGATGTGACAAGTTGAGTCCATCATGGGTCTGTGCTGGGGCCTCAACATTTTACAATTTATATGAAAGACTTAGATGAGGGAAGCGATGGCATGTTAGCTAAATTTGTAGATGACTCAAAGATAGGTAGGAAAGTATGTTGTGAAGAGTACATAAGGAGGTTGTAGTCCAATATAGATAGGTTGAGTGAGTGGGGAAAAAATCTGACAGATGGAGTCTAATGTGGGAAAATGTGAAGTTTTTCACTTTGGCAGGAGGACTGCAAAATTCCGAGGTGCTGAGGGATCTAGGTTCTGTAGTGCATGAGTCACAAACTGTGAGTAGGTAGGTACAGCAAGTAACAGAGAAGGCTAATGGAATGCTCTCCTTTATTACAAGAGGAATTGAAAATAAAAGTCAGCATGTGATGCTTCAGTTATACAGGACATTGGTGAAACCACATCTCGAATACTGTCTGTAGTTTTGGTCTCCTTATTTAATGGAGGATGTGAATGCTTTGGAGGCGGTTCAGATGTGGTTTACCAGATTGATACTAGGAATGAGCAGGTTGTGTTCTGAGTAAAGGTTGGACGGACGGTCTTGTTTTCACTGGAATTTAGAATAGTGAGGGGAGATTTGACTGAAGTTTATAAGAACCTGAAAGGCCTTGACACGGTGAATGAGGAATGGATGTTTCCTCTTGTGGGTGAGTCCAGTACTAGGGGGCACTGTTTCGTAATTAGGGGTCGCCGGTTTTGGACAGAGAGGAGGAGAACATTTTTCTCTAGAGGGTTGTGTGACTTTGGAATTCTCTGCCACAGAAGGTGGTGGAGACGGGGTCATTGAATATTTTTAAGGTGGAGATAGATAGATTCTTATCAGGCCAGGGAATGAAAGGTTATCAAGGTTAGATGGGAGTGTGGAATTCGAAACACAAACCGATCAGCTATGATCTGATTGAATGGCGGTGCAGACTCGAGGGGCCGAATGGCCTACGTCTGCTCCTAGTTCATATGCGTGTATTTTTTACTCAGCTTACATGTGAGGTGCTTTTGACTTACTTCTGTTATTGTAAAGTTAGTGGAGGTGCTGTGGATGGTTTTCTGGAGGTTGCGTTGTGAGCTTCTGCAGACATTCATGGAGGACAGAGGATTTGCTGACCGAACTCTGGACGAGTTATGGGGACTGTAGTTACATGACCTACAAATGGAGCAGAGGCTAGAGAGGGGAAACTCTGCAAAGTGTGAGGAGGAGGGGACTCTGCCCTACCCACCCCAGGTTCTCCAAGAGCAAACAGAGCAGTGGTCCTAATATCGAGCCCTGGGGAACACCAGTGTATACTCACCTGGAGTCTGACCAACAACCTTTCACCATTTCTCTCTGTTTACTTTTCATTAGCCAATGTTATATCCACAATATCACTGTCCCTTTAATCCATAGGGTTCAGTTTTCCTAACCTGTCTATTGAATGTCATTTGATCAACCACCTTTTGAACATCCATATATATAACTTCAATCACACCACCCTCAACAACCCTCTCCATTGTTTTATCAAAGAACTCCATCAAGTTTACCTCACCACCACCTCTCTCCACTCCTCTACTGTTGTTAAATTATCAGACTGCTTATGCAACATCCAGTACTGGATGAGCAGAAATTTCCTCCAATAAAATATTGGGAAGACTGAAACCATTGGGCTGGACTCTGTTGGGCTCCTGATGTAGGTCTCCATGGAGCCACACATCGGGATTGCTGGGCCTGATCTTTCCAGCTGTGCAGAGGCTCGTGGCTCCCCGCCCCCTCCCCCCAACCGCTCGGCAGCGGTACCCTCCTTTAAATATTTCAATAAACTTAATGTATACATTTCAGTCCAATTCCCTGTGATCTTACTTACAGCCCGGGATCTTCCATGCAGCGGCTGACACTCACACACCTTCATAATAAAAGCAAAATACTGCAGATGCTGGAAATCTGAAATAAAATCCAGAAATGCTGGAACCACTCAGCAGGTCTGGCAGCATCTGTGGAAAGAGAGGCAGAGTTAACGTTTCGGGTCAGTGACCCTTCTTCTCACACACCGTCGCTTTCCCGTCCAGGGAAAGCCAACGCCACAGAGGTGGGGAAGGGGGGAAAGTAGGATTTTTAGAGTACTGATGGGGTGGGTGGTGGTGGCTGGTGCTTGTGGCGGGCGTGGTCAACTCTGCATTAATAGTGTAGGGAAGAAGGGGCAAACTCTACACTTTGGACAGTTGTTGTGTTGCGAGGGTACTCGGCAGTTTAAGTCTTTGGAGGGGCTGGTGGGAAGGCAACTATACAATGTAAGTTTTTTGGGGGAAATGGGCAACATTTTATTTGCAGTGCACTGGCGGGGGTGTGTGTACGGGGTTAAACTTTGCACTTTTTGTGGCAGGTCTGGTTGCCCTTTAAAAATGTCACCAGTGTCTGTACAGAGACAGCTGACAACACTACTGTTGTCGCTCAGGCCGTCCCTGTTACGTGATTGGGGGTGGAGTGGGCGGCCCGTTCACTGTATTAAAATGAGCCGTCGCCTGCTACATCACAGTGGCACAGCAGACACAGACTGCACATATGGGACACCAATGTTTCGCACTCCGCTGGGGAGAATAAAATTCAGCCCCTTGTTTTTGCTTCCCGCTCCAATCTCCCTTCCCCAGCTAGCAATTCCTTCCTTCTTCCTAGTAACTGTCTGAGATTACTATAGTCTGTTCACAACCTTGGTGTCACATTGGACCACAAAATAGGCTTCTAACCTCATACTGGTGCCATCACCACAATCGCCTATTTCCATCTCTGTAACATCACCTGACTAAATCCCTGCCTCAGCTCATCTGCTGCTGAAACCCTCATTCAAGAAAAGAGGCACTGCTGGATCTGGTACTTGGGAATGAGGTGGGCCAAGTGGATCAAGTACCAGTAGGGAAGCACTTAAAGGACAGTGGTCATTACATCACAAGGTTCAGGCTGACTACATAAAAGGACAAAGGGTAAGAATAATTAACTGAGGGAAGGCCAACTTCCGCGGGGTAAGAATGCAGCTGGGGAAAATAAATTGGAGTCAACTTTTGGCAGGAAAACAATAGCTGAACAATGGGCGACCTTCAAAGAAGAGATAGTTTGGGCTCAGTCAAGGTATATTCCTTCGAAGGGGAAAGGTAGTGTAAACAAATCCAGAGCTCCCTGAATTACAAAAGAGGTGAGTGACGTAAAGATTAAGATGAAGAAGAAAAAGTGTGCTTATGACAGACGCCAGGTAGACAATCCTACTGAGAACCAGGCAGAGCGGAAGCATAAAAGCAAGTAAGAGAAGTAAAATAGAATATGAGAAGAGTCTGGCGGCTAGCATTAAATGGAGTTCTGAAGTTTTCTATAGACGTATAAACAGGTAGCAAAAGGAGGAGTTGCACCAATTAGGGGCCACACAGAGGATTTGCACATGCATGCAGAGGGCATAGTTGAAGTATTAAATAAATACGTTGCATCTGTCTTTACCAAGTGTAACAAAAGTGATTCTTTTTTGGTAAAAAAACATATTTCTAAAGGCATTTATGGTTCAGCTGAATAAATGTTAGACCGTTTTTTTAATTAAAAATTGAACCACCAAGAGGTCACTGAGAGGGAGCTGGACTGGCAACAGAGTTACTGGTTATCAGAAGACTCGGGTTCGAGATGAAGCCGAAACCCTGGTAGCAGGCAGAAAAGTGATACGTTCTCCTTTGATTAGACAAGCCCCGTTTTCGCAGAGAACACCTGGGATGGACAGAAAAACTGACAAGCTTTCTGGTTGTCGGTCAGTGTGCGTGGTTTTACCTTCCGGAAGGAGATAACATCAAGTCTGAAGAAAAAGTCAAGAAAGCAGAGAGGACCACAACCCAGCTCATTTTCCAGAAATTCCAAAACAGACCTTGCGAAGTCCACGGAGTTGAGTCATCTTGTTTCCTGTTTGAAGAAAGCCTGCTAAAAATAATTCTCATTGCCGCCTGAAGAGAACTGTTGTCTGGTAACCTGGATGTGTGTGCTCAGAAGTTAGACTCCATGCTGGTTTGGAACAACATAACTCATCTGCTGTTTCCTTCAAAATGGGCAACTAGTTAACGCAAATGCTTTTTGTTTGTAACAGAGCTCTGATCGAAAAATCTTTTTTTTTAGATCTTGTTTTCGGTTAACCAGTGTATATGTCTGTGTTTGAGTTTTAAGGGACTAAGGTAAAAAAAAGTAACTTTAAAATTTGGTTCTGGTTAAAAGGGACTTTGAAGTTTGGTTAAGGTGGGAACGGGAAGTTAAAAATTAATTGTTGGATTTTTAAAAATTTGATCTGCGTGATATTGTTCTACTTCATTTCTAGTTGAGACTTTTTTATTCGATCCTGGGATGTAGGCATCACTGGCTAGGCCAGCATTTATTACCCATCTCTCCATAACCCTTAAGAAGGTGGTGGTGAACTGCCTTCTTGAATCGCTGCAGTCCATGGGAGGTAGGTTCACTCACAATTGTGTTAGGAATGGACTTCCAGGATTTTGACCCAGCGACAGTGAAGGAATGGCGATATAGTTCCAAGTCAGAATGGTGTATGACTTGGAGGGGCACTTGCAGGTGGTGATGTTCCCATGCATTTGCTCCCCTTGTCCTAGATGGTAGAGGTCGCGGGTTTGGAAGGTGCTGTCTAAGGTGCCTTGGTGCATTGCTGCAGTGCATCTTGTAGATGGTACACACTGCTGCCACTGTGCGTCGGTGGTGGAGGGAGTCAATGTTTGTGGATGGTGTGCCAATCAAACAGGCTGCTTTGTCCTGGATGATGTCGAGCTTCTTGAGTGTTGTTGGAGCTGCAGCAATCCAGGCGAGTGCAGAGTATTCCATAACACTCTTGACTTGTGCCTTATAGATGGTGGACAGGCTTTGGGGAGTCAGGAGGTGAGTTACTCGCTGCAGGATTCCTGGTCTTACACCTGCTTCATTTATGATAAACTGTTAATTGTTTAGTTCAGTAAAGTGTGTTCTATTGTGATGAGAATAGTGTATCTGATGGACTGTTTCAGCAAGTGGGAAAATGAGAAAAAAATGCTGTGACCTGTGGAGAAGCAGGACTGAATTAACAGTGCACACCTCTCGCCTCGGGTCATAACATAAGGTAGAAGGTACAACACAGGCAATGGTGAAAGAGCAGGTAATTAAGAAACAAGAAGGGTTTAAAATTGATAAAGTGGACATATTTGATAGGCTGTCTAGAGGTAAAGTGAAGAAAGCACCAGGGCCAATGAGGTGCATCCAAGGATTATGAGGGAAGTGAGGGTGGAAATCGCAGAGGCACTGGCCATAAATTCTCAATCCTCCTTAGACTAGGGGTGATGCCGGAGGACTGGAGAATTGCAAATATTACATCCTTGTTCAAAAATGGTTGTAAAGATAATCCCAAGAACTCCAGGCCAGTCAATTTAACTGCAGTGGTGGGGAAACTTCTAGTAATAATAATTCGGGACAAATTAATAGTCACATGGAAAAATTCGGGTTAAGTAAGGAAAACAGCATGGATTCCTGAAGGGCAAATACTATTTAACTAACAGCCTGGAGATTTTGAGAAGGTAACAGAGAGGGTTGATGAGGGCAATGCTATTGATGTGGTGTATTGTATTTACAAAAGACATTTGATACTGTGCCACATAACAGACTTGTGAGAAAACTTATAGTTCATGAATGAAAAGGGACGGTAACAACATGGATACGGCTTTGGCTGAGTGGCAGGAAAGAAAGAATTGTAGTTTGTGGATGTTTTTGGGGGGCTGGAGGAAAGGATGGAGGTCCCAGGGGTCAGTGTTGGCATCCTTGATTTTCCTGATATATATTACAAGAGCGACGTCTCAATTCATTCCATCTTCGCTGCCTCCGGAGAATCCTTGGCATCAGGTGGCAGGACCATATCTCAAACGTGGAAGTCCTCGAGGCGCCCAATATCCCCAGCATATACACCCTACTGAGTGAGCAGCGCTTGAAATGGCTTGGCCATGTGAGCCACATGGAAGATGGTAGGATCCCCAATGACGCATTGTACAGCGAGCTTGTCACTGGTATCAGACCCACCGGCCGTCCGTGTCACTGCTTTAAAGACATCTGCAAACGCGAAATGAAGTCCTGTGACATTGACCACAAGTTGTGGGAGTCAATTGCCAGTGATCTCTAGTGCTAGCAGATAGCCATAAAGGTGGGTCTGAAGAATGGCGAGTCGAAGAGACTTAACAGTTGGCAGGAAAAAAGACAGAAGCACAAGGAGAGAGCCAACCGTGAAATAGCCTCGACAACCAATTTTATCTGCAGCGCCTGTGGAAGAGCCAATTCACTCTAGAATTGGCCTTTATAGCCACTCCAGGTGCGGCTCCACAAACCACTGACCACCTCCAGGCGATTACACATTTTCTCTCGAGACAAGGAGGCCAAAGAAGGTAACTGACCAAGACCATGGTGTTCAGGGCACAATTTCAGAGTTTGCAGATGATACGAAACGTGGAAGCATTGTGAACTGTGAGGAGGATGGTGTTGAATTTCAAAATTACTTTGACAACTTGGTGGAATGGGCAGGCAGGTGGTGGATGAATTTCAATGCAGAGAAATATGAAGTGATTCATTTTGGTAGGAAGAATATTGAGATAATGTAAAATAAAGTGCACCATTCTAAAGGAGCAGAGAGACCGAGGTGTATATGTGCATAAGTCATTGATGTTGGCAGGAGAGGTTGAGAGAGCATTTAATATAGCAAACAGTATCCTGGGCTTTATTAACAGGGACATTCAGTACAAGAGCAAGGAAGTTATGTTGAACTTATATAAAACACTGATTCAGCCTCAGCTGAAGTATTCTGTCCAATTCTGGGCACCACACTTTAGGAAGATTGTGAGGGCATTGGAGAGAGTACAGAAAAGATCCATGAGAATGCTTCCAGGCATGAGGAATTTCAGTTATGAAGATAGACAGGAGAAGTTAGGATCATTTTACTTGGAGAAGAGAAGGCTGAGAGGTGAGTTGATTTGATAGAGTTGTTCAAAACCATGAGGGGTCTGGACAGAGGAGACAGAGAGAAACTGTTTCCACTCGTGAAAGGAATCGAGAACGAGAGGGCACAGATTGAAATTAATGGGTAAGAGAGGCAGAAGTGACATGAGGCAATACTTTTTCACGCAAGGAATGGCTAAGGACTGGAATGTACTGCCTGAGAATGTGATAGGAGACAGGTTCAATTGAAGCATTCAAAATTCAATCAGACTGTTATCTGAAAAGGAAGAATGTGCAGGGTTATGGGGAGAAGGCGGAGAATGGCACGAGGTTAATTGCTCTTTCGGAGAGCCGATGTGTACATGATACACTGAATAGCCTCCTTCTGTGCTGTAATAATTATGTGATTCCCTGATTCATGCCTTTGTTACCTCTGTGCATAACTATTCCAACTCACTCCTGGCTGATCTCCCACATTCTACTCTCTGTAAACTTGAGGTCATCCAAAACTCTGCTGCCCATGTCCCAGCTCACACCAAGTTTTCTTCCTCTATCACTGACCGACATGGCTTCCAGTAAAGCAATGTCTTGATTTTAAAATTCTCATCCTCGTTTTCAGTACCTCCATAGAACAAAGAACAAAGATAATTACAGCACAGGAACAGGCCCTTCGGCCCTCCAAGCCTGCGCCGATCCAGATCCTCTATCTAAACATGTCGCCTATTTTCTAAGGGTCAGTATCTCTTTACTTCCTGCCCATTCATGTATCTGCCTAGATACATCTTAAAAGATGCTATCGTGCCCGCGTCTACCACCTCCACTGGCAATGTGTTCCAGGCACCCACCACCCTCTGCGTAAAGAACTTTCCACGCATATCCCGCCTAAACTTTTCCCCTCTCACTTTGAACTCGTGAACCCTAGTAATTGAATCCCCCACTCTGGGAAAAAGCTTCTTGCTATCCACACTGTCTCTCCCTCTCATGACTTTGTACACCTCAATCAGGTCCCCCCTCAACCTCCGTCTTTCTAATGAAAATAATCCTAATCTGCTCAACCTCTCTTCATAGCTAGCGCCCTCCATACCAGGCAACATCCTGGTGAACCTCCTCTGCACCCTCTCCAAAGCATCTGCATCCTTTTGGTAATGTGGCGACCAGAACTGCACGCAGTATTCCAAATGTGGCCGAACCAAAGTCTTATACAACTGTAACATGACCTGCCAACCCTTGTACTCAATACCACGTCCGATGAAGTAAAGTATGCCATATGCCTTCTTGACCACTCTATTGACCTGCGTTGCCACCTTCAGGGAACAATGGGCCTGAGCACCCAAATCTCGCTGTACATCAATTTTCCCCAGGACTTTTCCATTTACTGTATAGTTCACTCTTGAATTGGATCTTCCAAAATGCATCACCTCGCATTTGCCCTGATTGAACTCCATCTGCCATTTCTCTGCCCAACTCTCCAATCTATCTATATTCTGCTATATTCTCTGACAGTCCCCTTCACTATCTGCTACTCCTCCAATCTTAGTGTCGTCTGCAAACTTGCTAATCAGACCACCTATACTTTCCTCCAAATCATTTATGTATATCACAAACAACAGTGGTCCCAGCACGGATCCCTGTGGAACACCACTGGTCACACGTCACCATTTTGAGAAACTCCCTTCCACTGCTACTCACTGTCTCCTGTTGCCCAGCCAGTTCTTTATCCATCTAGCTAGTACACCTTGGACCCCATGCGCCTTCACTTGCTCCATCAGCCTACCATGGGGAACCTTATCAAACGCCTTACTGAAGTCCATGTATATGACATCTACAGTCCTTCCCTCATCAATCAACTTTGTCACTTCCTCAAAGAATTCTATTAAGTTGGTAAGACATGACCTTCCCTGCACAAAACCATGTTGCCTATCACTGATAAGCCCATTTTCTTCCAAATGGGAATAGATCCTATCCCTCAGTATCTTCTCCAGCAGCTTCCCTACCACTGACGTCAGGCTCACCGGTCCATAATTACCTGGATTATCCCTGCTACCCTTCTTAAACAAGGGGACAACATTAGCAATTCTTCAGTCCTCCGGGACCTCACCCGTGTTTAAGGATGCTGCAAAGATATCTGTTAAGGCCCCAGATATTTCCTCTCTCGCTTCCCTCAGTAACCTGGGATAGATCCCATCCGGACCTGGGGACTTGTCCACCTTAATGCCTTTTAGAATACCCAACACTTCCTCCCTCCTTGTGCCGACTTGACCTAGATAATCAAACATCTGTTCCTAACCTCAACATCCGTCATGTCCCTCTCCTCGGTGAATACCCATGCAAAGTACTCGTTTAGAATCTCACCCATTTTCTCTGACTCCACGCATAACTTTCCTCCTTTGTCCTTTAGTGGGCCAATCCTTTCTCTAGTTACCCTCTTGCTCCTTATATGTGCTCCCTCTCTCTGTAATATCCTGCAGCTCCACAATCCACCAAGATATCTGTGCATCTCTAATTCTGGCCTCTTGTGCATCCCTGATTTTCATCACTCCACCACTATTATCTGCACCTTCAGCTAATGAGGCTCCAAGTTCTAGAATACCCTCCCTTCACCTCTCCGCTTCTCCAACTCGCTTTCATCCTTTAACACGCCCGTTAAAACCTACTTCTTTGACCATGCTTTAAACTAGTATCTCATTTTCGGGAAGCACCTTGGGACATTTCATTATGTTAAAGGCGCTGTATAAATATAAATTGTTGTTGAAGTTTGCCAAACATGATTTGTTATTACCAGACCCCTGCTGCTTCTTGTTTGTTATCGTATGTTTTTCAAAGAAACGAATATATTTCTCCTGGATTGTGACCCCATGAAATTTCCCCAGTAGTGATGCGTGTCTGACTGCTCAGTAATTACAGGGTTTACTCTATCTCTCCTTTTCTAAACAGGGTGTAACAATTACAGTGCTCCAGTCCTCTGTCATCGCTCCCATATCCAAGGAGGATTGAAAGATTCTGGCCAGTGCCTCTACTATTTTCACCATTCCTTCCCTCAGTAACCCTCACACATCCTGTCCAGAGTAAATTTTCTGCTTTATTGTGGTATGCAAGGTGTCGGAATGAAAGAGGTTAACGGAATCTATTTGCTCAGTGACTGTAATTAATGTCAGTCTCTATGGAACCTAATTATTTCACTGGAGGTGCTCCATCTTCTAATAGTAAGGGACTCTTTTCAATGTGTTTTCACATATTGTGAGTGGGAGCATCATCCCTGGCACTAATAGGGACCAGCGTCTCCAGAGAGAGGGGGAGGATAGATCAGAATCTGAGGTCAATAGATTGGAATCTGACAACAATGGGTCAGAATCTGAGAACAATAGATTGTAATGTTACAAAAATGGGCAGGGGGTTATCCTGGGATCTTGACACTCTTTCTGCATATTATGATCGGCTACCATTAGCATCTAGCATCTATTACGCAGTGAAGATTACTCAATACATTTGCTATCTCATCCTTGCTATTGTTGGTGTTCCTGCTAAGTCTCTATATCCAGCTCTTCATTCTATAAACCATGTTAAACTGCATTACTGTACTTCTCATTTACTCTGCCCTTGCTGATTTTGGTATCCCTCCAGCTATTATCTTTATATAACCATTGCTAACCGCATTATGGTTTGTGTAATTTAATCTCTCATCTTTACTTCTGTTGTTGCCCTGGTAAGACTCTAGTTCCAGCCATGAGATATGTAAACCTTGCTTCACTGAAATACTGATTTGGAATATATTTATTTTTTTGAAGACTGAAGCTAGTGTCATTGGTCTCCATAAGAAACTTCATATCCTATTTGTGAACCACTTACCTTTCACTGGCCATTGTCTGAGACTGAACAAGACAGTCTACAACCTCTGTAGTAATTTAAACCTGAGTTGATTTCATCTCCATATTCCCTCCATCAACAAACATGCCTACTACCACCTCTGCAATACCTGCCATCTCCACCTCGGCCTCAGCCCATCTGCTGCATAAACTCTCATCTGTGCCTTTGTTAAATCTACACGTGACTATTCCAGTTCTATCATGGTCACCTTCCCAGTTATAAACCTCCATAAACCACAGCCCAGCCTGCGGCGGTGTCTCAGTGAACATCAATGTCAGCTCGAGGAACAAAACCTCATTGTCCGATTAGGCATTCTACAGACTTCCAGACTGAATATTGAGTTAAATAATTTCAGATCAAGACTGCTCTTTTAATTATTTTGCTTTATCATTTTTTTTGCCATGTCCTGGCCTTAAACTGTATTTTTTTATGTTGCTGCTTATGGCTTGGGCTGTTCATTATTTTGTCATTTAACACCTTTCCTGCACTAACGCTTTGTCTTTCACCACACCACAAGCACACTCTCTTTGCCTTTGCCCCATGACCTCCTTGTCAGTTAATCTCTATTACCCTCTGTCCTTTCAACACCTCTTTTTTCTCTTTTGCCCCACCCTTGCTTTATTTCCTTAAAACCTGACCTTTCTAACCTTTGCCAATTCTGATGAAAGGTCACAGGCCTGAAGCGTTAACTCTGCTTCACTCTCCACAGATGCTTCCAGACCTGCTGAGTCTTTCCAGCACTTTTTGTTTTCATTTAAGACTTGTAGTGGAGTTCCCCAGGGATCAATGTTGGGATCGTTTCTCTTCCTGACAAATATTAATGACTTGGACCTTGGTGCACAGGGCACAATTTCAAAGTTTGCAGATGATGCAAAACTTGGAAGCATTGTGAACTGTGAGGAGGATAGTGTAGAAATTCAAACGGACATAGACAAGTTGGTGGAATGGACAGACAGGTGGCAGATGAAGTTCAATGTGGAGAAATGTGATGTGATTCATTTCGATAGGAAGAACATGGAGAGGCAATATAGAATAAATTGTACAACTCTAAAGGGTGTGCAGGAGCAGAGGACCTGGGTGTATATATGCATAGGTCATTGAAGTTGGCAGGAGACGTTGAGAGCAGTTAATAAACCAGACAGTATCCTGTGCTTTATTCACAGCAGCATGGAATGCAAAAGCAAAGAGGTTATTTTGAACTTGTATGAGACACTAGTTTGGCCTCAGTGGCAGTATTACGTCTAGTTCTGGGCACCACACTTTAGGTAACGTGAAGACATTGGGGAGTGTACATAAACATTCACAAGAATGGTTCCAGAGATGAAGAATATCAGTAATGAAGAGAGACTGGAGAACTGGGAACATTTTCCTTAGAGAAGAGAAGGCTGAGAGGAGATTAGAAAAAAAGGTATTCACAATTATGAGGTGTCTGGACAGAGTGGATAGGGAAAAACTGTCCCCACTCCTGAAAGGTTCGAAAACGAGAGGGCAAAGAATAAAAGTAATTGGTAAAAGAAGCAGAAGTGACATGAAGAAAACTTTTTCACACAGCGAGTGCTTAAGATCTGGATTGTGCTGCCTGAGAGTGTGGTGGAGGCAGATTCAATCGAGGTAAACAGGAGGAAATTGGATAGCTGTCTGAAAAGGAAAATTGTACAGAGTTACAGGGAGAAGGCAGGGAAGTGACACTAGATAAATTGCTCTTTTGGACAGCCAGTGCAGACACGATGGACTGAATGGTCGCCTGTAACAATTCTGTGATTCTGTGACAGTTGACCACAAAATGAGCTTCCACCGTTATATTCTTGCCATCACTATCACCACCTATTTCCACTTCAATAACATCGCCTGATTTCACCCCTGTCTTAACTCATCCGCTGCTGAAGCTCTCAGTCATGTTTTCATTACCTGTAGACTGGACTATTCGAACTCATTCTCCCACATTCTACTATCTGTGACCTTGAGGTCATCTAAAACTCTGCTGCCTGTGCCTTAACTCACAGCAAGTCTCATTCCCCGATCACTGACCGACATCAGCTCACAGTCAAGCAATGTCTTGATTTTAAAATTCTCATTCTTGTTTTCCAATCCCTCCATTGCCTCACCCCTCACTAACTCTGTAATCCCCTCCAGCCCCACAAACCTCTGAGATATCTCTGCTTCTCTAATTCTGGCCTCTTGTGCATCCCTGATTTTAATTACTCCACCATTGTGGCCACACTTTCAGTTGCCTCGGCCCAAAGCTCTGGAATACGCTCCCTTCACAGCTCCATCTCTTCATCTCTCCACCTCGCTTTTATCCTTGAAGACACTCCTTTAAAACTTGCCTCTTTGACCAAACATTTGGTCACCTTACCTAATATCTCCCTTGGTGGTTCAGTGTTATACTTTGTTTCATAATGCTGCTGTGAAGTACCTTGGGATAAGTTCTTGCTGAACTTTGCCAGACATGAATTGTCATTAGCATATCCATGCGGCTTGAAATTTATTATGCTATGCTTTTCCAAGCAAATAATATTTCTGTCCTGGGTTGTGAAATTTCACCACCACTGACGTCAGATTGACTGGACAGTACAGGGTTTACCACATCTCCCCATTTTGTAAACTAGGTGTATAATTTGCAGCCCTCCAGTGCTCTGTCATCACTCCTATATCCAAAGAGAATTGATAGATTCTGTGCAGTGCTTCTTCCATTTGCACCATTCCTTCTCTCACCAACCCTCAGAATTCCCATCCAGACCGGGTAAATGTTCTAGTTTATTGTGATACAAAAATTGTTGGATTGAAAGGGGTTAACTGATCCTGTTTGTTCAGTGACTGCAATTAATGTCAGTCTCCATGGACCCTAATTGTGTCACTGAAAGATTTCCCTCTTCTATTAATAAGGAGCACCTTTCAATGTGTTATCACATAGTGTCAGTGGGAGCATCACATCACTCCCGGCACTAACAGGGATCAGCGGCTCTGGAGAGAGGGAGAGGAAAGATCAGAATCAGAGTACAATAGATTGGAATGTTATAACAATGAACAGGAGTTTCATCTGGGAGTTTAACTTTCTTTCTGCAGATTATGATCAGTTCTCATTAAACAGTCGGATCTATTACTCACTGAGGAATATTCAATACATTTACTAACCCTTCCTGGCTATTATTGGTGTCCCTAGTAAGTCTCTGTATCTAGCTATTAATTCTATTAACCATGTTTAACTGCATTACCATTCTTGTCATTTTCTCTGCCCTCCTTGCTGCTGTTGTTATTCCTGGCAAATTTTAGTCTCCAGATATTAGCTCTATAAACCATTGCTATGTGCATTAGAGTGCTTGTAATTTACTCTCCCATCTTTGCTGTCTCTGGTAAGTCTCTATTTCCCGCTATGAGATCTGTAAAATTTGTTTCACTGAAATAATGTTCTTGCTATTTAAATTTGGGAAGAGTGCAGTTGTCATTGGTCTCCATAAGAAATTCCATCCACTTTCCATGAACCACGATCTCCTCATTGCCAAATATCTGAGGCTGAACCAGACAGTTTGCAACCTCTGTGTTCTATTTAAATCTGAGCTGAGTTCATCTCCATATTCTCACCAACCCTGCCTACTATCACCTCTGTACTAACACACATCTCCACCTCTGCCTCAGCCTATTTGCTGCACAAACATTCATCTGTGCCTTTGTTAAATACACACTTGACTATTCCAATTCTATCCTGGTCACTCTCCCATTTATAAACCTTCATAAACCACAGCCCATCCAGAACTCTGCTGCCTGTATTCTAACTCACACCAATCCCCATCACCCATCACCCTTGTGCTCACTGACTTACATTGACTCCCAGTCTGGCAGCACCTTAATTTTATTATTCTCATTCATGTGTTTGAATCCCTCCATGGCCTCACCCCTCCAGTAAGTCCCATTCCCCTGACCGTTCCCATATTCCATTTGGCCTTCTAGTATTTTCTTCAATTAGCTTTAAAAATAAACTTCACCCCCTCTTTATTCGACCACTGACCACGATTTTCAGCTCCACAGCGCCACAGGGCCCAACGTCATGGATGCTTGGATCCATAAAATGGCATGAGCTGAGCTGCCGGTCACTTGCAGTGCTCCATGCTGGACAGGGATTTAGCGCTGGACAAGGATTTATCCCGGGTTTTTCAAGCATGTGCTGGTAGTGTGAGGAAGGGTCTGAATATGGTGCCAATCAGCCATTGCAGCTGCTTTGATGTATGTCTTTGAAACTTGGCCTGTGCATGTCCACTGACCACCTGTGTTAGTCATTCTCAGCTGAACATATATTCAGCAGCACGAGGAGCCCCTCTAGTGTTATTTAAAAGGACCAGACATCCAACTTACAGGTGAGGGGCTTTTGACTTACTTTTGCTATTGTAAAGTTAGTGGAGGTGCTGTGGATGGTTTTCTGGAGGTTGTGTTGTGAGCTGCTGCAGACATTCAGGGAGGACAGAGGATTTGGTAACCCAACTCTTGACGAGGTATGGGGACTGTAGTTGCAGTATCTCTGGGTCTGTAACATGACCAACAAATGGAGCAGAGGATGTTGAGAGGGGGCGCTCTCTAAAGAGGGAGGAGGAAGGGGCTTTACCCTACCCACCCTGGGTTTTCCAAGAGCACTTCCCCTACCTTACCTGCCCCAGGAGCAGTGTGTGAGGTGACTCTGATTCAAAAAGGAGTTCGTCACAGAGCGGTGTCACCTCCTGCAACACATGGAGCCTCACACCAGAGTGAGGACGGAGCTGTCAGTGGACGTTAAGATCACAGTTTCATTGAAACTCTATGTATTTGGATATTTACAGGCAGGAGCAGGAGACATATCCAGTGTAGAGTAGTAGAGATTGATGGAGTCATAGCGTCATTTACGACACAAAAGGAGGCCATTCGCCCATCATTTCCGGTTCTATGTGGAACAATCCAGTCAGTCTCAATCCCCTGCTCAATCCCCGTAGCCCTGTAAGTGCATTTCCTTCAGGTTCCACCCAGTTTCCTTTTGAAGTCATTGATTGTCTCGGCTTCCACCACTCTCATGGGCAGTGAGTTCCAGATCGTTACCATCCACTGTGTTAAAAAGTTCTTCCTCATATTCCACTTGCATCTGTTATCCAAAATGTTCCATTTGTGACCCCTAGTCCGTGTTTCATCACGGGAACAGCTTTTCCTTCAATATCTTATCTAAGCTTATAATAATCGTGTACACCTCTATCAAATCTATCTCAATCCCCATTGCTCCAGGGACAACAAATCCATCTTCTCCAAACTAACCTTGTAACTAAACCCCCTATCCCTGAAACCATTCTGGTAAATCTCCACTGCACTCTCTCAAGGACCTTTTCATCCTTCCTAAAGTGTGGTGATTAGAACTGGACAGAGCTCCCTAGTTGGTTTCTAACCAAAACATTACAAAGTTTCAGTGTAGCATCTATAACAGCATACCTGGCACAAAAGAAAAACAACGGGAAAGGTAGCCAAATTATGGCTTGCAAGGGAAAGTAGAGATAACATTAGATCCAAGGAAGAGGCAGACAAATTCTCCAGGGGAAAAAAATACAACAGACATGAGGATTGGGAGCAGTTTTGAATTCAGCAAAGGAGGACATAGGGATTGATTAAGAAGCAGCAAATAGAGTACGAGAGTAAGCTTGTGGGGACATAAAAACTGACTGTAAAAGTTTCTATAGGTATGTGAAGAGAAAACAATTGGTGAAGACAAATGTAGGTCCCTTACACTCAGAAACGGGGGAATTTATTATGCGGAACAAATAAATGGCTGACCATCTAAGTGCATACTTTGATTCTGTCTTCACAAAGGAGGACACAAATATCATACCAGAAATGTTGGGGAACACAGGGTTTAGTGAGAGATAGGAAGTTAAATACATCAGTATTAGGAGAGAAATGGTGTTGGGCCTGATAATCTTAATCCAAGAATAATTCAGGAAGTGACCCGAGAAATAGTGAATGCACTGGTGGACATCTTCCTAGATTCCATGGACTCTGGAACAGTTCCTACAGATTGGACGGTAGCTCATGTAACCCCACTATTTAAAAAGGGATATATAGAGAAAACAGAGAATTATAGACCAAGGAGCCTGACGTCGAAAGTGGGGAAAATCCTGGAGCCATTATCAGAGATTTTATAGCAGAGCACTTGGAGAACAGTGGTAGAATTGGACAAAGTCATCATGAATTTACGAAAATGAAATCATGCTTGTCAAATCTACTGGAATTCTTCGATGATGTAACTAGTGGAGTTGATGAGGGGGAGCCAGTGGATATGGTTTATTTGGACTTTCAGAAGGCTTTTGACAAAGTACCATATAAGAGATTAGCGTGTAAAATTAAAGCAGATGGGATTGGGGGTAGTTTATTGTGATGGATAGAAAATTGGTTGCCAGACAGGAAACAAAGAGTAGGAACAAACGGGCCTTTTTCTGAATGGCAGAACGTGAACAGTGGGTACCACAGGGATCGGTGCTAGGACTCCAGCTACGCACAATATATATTAATGATTTAGATGAGGGATTTAAATGTAATATCTCGACATTTTCAGATGACATAAAATTGGGTGGGAGGGTGAGTTGTCAGGAGGATGCATAGAGGCTTCAATGTTATTTGGGCAAGTTGAGTGAGTGGGCAAATGCATGGAAGTTGCAGTATAATTGTGGGCAAATGTGAGGTTATCCACTTTGGCAGCAAAATCAGGAAGGCAGATTATTATCAGAACTGGTATAAACTGAGAGAAGGGAATTATTGATGTTCTCGTACACGAGTTGCTGAAGGTATGCATGTGGGTGCAACAGGCGGTAAAAAGGCAAATGGTACGCTGGCCTTTATAACGAGAGGATTCGTGTACAGGAGCAGGGATGTCTTGCTGCAATTATACAGAGCCTTGGTGAGGTCACATCTGGAATATTGTGTTCTGTTCTGGTCTCCATATATGAGGAAGAAGGTTCTTGCAATAGAGGGAGTGCAGCGAAGGTTTACCAGACTCATTCCTGGAATGGCGGGACTGATGTATGAGGAGAAATTGAGTCGGTTAGGATTATATTCGCTGGAGTTCAGAAGAGTGAGGGAGGGATCTCATAGAAACCTGCAGAATTATAATCAGTCTGGACAGACTAGATGCAGGAAGGATGTTCCCGATGTTGGGATGTCCAGAACCAGGGGTAACAGTCTAAGGATAAGGGGTAAACCTTTCAGGACTGAGATGAGGAGAGATTTCTTCACCCAGAGAGTGGTGAGCCTGTGGAATTCACTACCACAGGGAGCAGTCGAGGCCAAAGCATTGTATGTTTTTAAGAAGGAGTTAGATATAGCTCTTGGTTCTAAAGGGATCAAAGGATATGGGGGGAAAAGATTACTGAGTTGGATGATCAGCGATGATCATAACGAATGGCGCAGCAGGCTCGAAGGACCGAATGGCCTACTTCTGCTCCTATTTTCTATGTTTCTATGTTTCCCTGCTTTTGTATCCTTGCCTCCAAGATCTGATATGTTTTGCTAAACACTCTCCTAATATGTCCTGCCACCTGCAATGATAAATGCATATGGAGCCCCAGGTCCCTCTGCTCCTGCACAATGTTCAGAACTATGTCATTAAGTCTATCTTGCCTTCCTATTCCTTCTGGCATAAGGCATCACCTCACACTCCTCTGTACTAAATTCCACCTGCCATTTCTCTGTTAATTCTGCTGGATTGTCGATAGCCTGTTGCAGGCAGTTTGTGTCATCCTCAGTGTTTGCCACGCGTCCAAGTTCGGTGTCATTGGCAAGCCTTGAAATTCTGCTCTGTATTCCAAGATCCAAGTCATTTATATATAGCAAAAAAAAGTGGTCCTGGCACTGACCCTTGGGGAACATCACTGCCTACCATCCTCCAGTCTGAAAAACTACCATTTAACACGACTCACCCTTTTCTTTCCATCAATCAATATTTGATCCAATTGGATGCTAATCCATGTCATTCAATTTTGTTATCCAACATTTTAGAACATAGAACAGTACAGTACAGTACAGGCCCTTCGGCCCACGATGTAGTGCCGAACCTTTAACCTACTCTAAGATCAAACTACCTACACACCCTTCATTCTACAATCATCCATGTACCTATCCAAGAGTCACTTAAATGTCCCGAATGTATCTGCTTCTACTACCGCCGCTGGCAGTGCTTTCCACGCACCCATCACTCTCTGTGTAAAGAACCTACCTCTGACATCTCCCCTAAACCTTCCTCCAATCATCTTAAAATTATGCCCCCTGGTGATAGCCCTTTCTGCCCTGGGAAAATGTCTCTGGCTATCCAATCTATCTATGCCTCTCATCATCTTGTACGCCCTCTGTCAAGTTACCTCTCATCCTTCTTCGTTCCAATGAGAAAAGACCGAGCACCCTCAACCTTTCTTCGTAAGACATGCCCTCCAGTCCAGGCAGCATCCTGGTAAATCTCCTCTACACCCTCTGTAAAGCTTCCACATCCTTTTGTGTGGTACTTAATCAAACGCTTTCTCAAAATCCATGTAGACCATCCACCACATTCTTTTCATCAACCTGCTCTGTTACTTCATCAAAATAAATTCAATTAGTTCATGAAAGCATGATCTGCTTTTTAAAAATCCGTGCAGACAACCCTTAATTAACTCAAACATCTCCTAGTGTGTGTTGATTTTTTTCCCGCTGATTTAGTTTCTAAAACCTTCCTCACCACTGATGTTAAACTAACTGACCAGTAGTTGCGAGGCCTGTGTGTTGTCCATTCCCATTGATAATTCTGGGAGGTGAGGGTGACCATCTATGTCATCGTTTTTTCGCTCAGCAGGGAGAAGCAGAATGAGAGATCCCGTGGCTTTGTCAGGATAGCGGGAATCCTGATGGTGGAGGTGTCTCTGCGGGGGCCCCATGTCAATGGGGAGAGGTACAGGAACTGAAAGAACTCTCACTCCATTAATGTACAGTTGGTGTGTGAGCATGCCCAGTACATCATGTTGGTGAATGTTCACTACCCTGTCAGCAGCCACCATACCTTCATTCTGAAGCAGTCAGCCATTCTCAACACTTAGGGCTTCCATACAGAACCAGACTATGGCTCCTCGGAGGCCAAGAAAAAAACCGTCTAGACACAGCTCATGTTTCTACATCCCCAAACCACCTACCACCGCCACCCAACCTCCCACAATTAACATGTGTATAATGTGAGCAATGGAGTCACCAGGAACATGGTGGGACAGACCATCGGTGTGATGAAGCAATGCTTTCAATGTCTGAACCGCACGGGGAGAGCCCTTCAGTACACACTGGAGCAGGTGTCCAAGTTCATGGTGTTCTGCTGCACCCTTCATATCATCACCATCATGAGGACACAGGCATTGGCACCAGGAATCCGGAGGACACCTCAGGAGGAGGAGTAGGACGCAGGGAGGATATTTCCTGGACGCCTTCGAACTAGACAAGCTGTCGGAGAGTCCCTGCTAAGATTTTGTTTCCCATAGGACAACTTCCCTTTCCCACCATGGATCACCCATTCTCCACCATTTCACCCATCTGAGATGCCCCATCACAGTGTTCCCTTGGTCACCATCCTGTAATAAAAACCACCAACATAAACCTTTTCAGTAACATCTTTATCCAACAACACATCCAATTATACAAAAGAAAAATGGAACTATTCACCCTTGGAAATTCCCTTAGTCTCTGTCTTGTGCGTTCCCTCGACTTGCCTCGTGCTCCCCAGTGTTTCCCTAGTGACTGCAGCAAGGCTGGTGGAAGACTGCTGACTTTCATTCGGGGAGACTGCAGATGACCTTTCAGGACGTCCTCGAGCAGCTCTGGGCCTTGAGTGCATCGATTCAAACTGTACCACCTCGACATAGGCAGCAGCCCAGTAATGTTCTGATCTGAGTCCTGTGTATTATAACACGTTTGTGACCTCGCTGTCCGGGAGCTGCCACATGCACAATCCTTTCCCCCTGCCCTGGCTGCAGTTCGTGCGTTTTCCGTGAATCAGCATGTGCAGATTCCGACTCCATACCAGCCTCTAAGGCACACACAGTGGAGGTATTTGAGCTGGAGGCTGTGAGTATCAGACTAAGTGATGGGGCTTCACCATCAGTCCTGTGCTGATGCTCTCTCTCTCTGTCTCCTGGAGCTGCTGTGACTGGGAAGCTGGCAGTTTTGGGGTACCATTGGGAAGTGTAAAATCAGAAGGGTCGTATTGGGATGAGAGATTGTGGGTGGGTTGGAAAGCAGGAGGTCCATGATCCCACCATCTGCAGCTTGTACATCATCCCAGACAGCAGGATGAGGGGGAGGTGGGAGTTAAGAAGGGGCATAAGGCAGGAACATAGCATCATCCTGAATGCTCTCGGTGATGCCGGATGCCACGGGCTCTGTCACAGCCGGTCCCATGATGTGAAGAACCATCTCCTCCCTCAAGCTCAGGGGATGAAGGTATGCCTGGTCACTCGCCGGTTCACTTGCTGCTCCCTGTGATTATGGGTCACCTTGTCCTGCAAGAAAGAAGGCAGAATATTAATGATTGTGTTCCACTGTGTTTTGATGATGTGCCTGCCATAGCTGAATAGCTGTAGGTAATTGGAGGCAGTGAGAGGTGGGTGTGAGGCTGCTATCAGTACAAGGTGTGTGAGGGTGAGGTGGAGTATGTGAATGTTAGGTGTGAGTCCTGAGTGTTAGGGACTGCTGATGGGTGAGTGACGGGGGTGTGGTGCATTGAGCAGTGTGAGAGGTTGGTGATGTTGGGGGTAGGAGATGTCATTTGGAGATTAATTCAATGACATTGACCACCCGTATGAGCTCATTAAACTTCTTCTGGCTCTGCTGCCAGATTCTCGTGGCGAGAGTTCTTGCATTGACCTCCCTGACCACCTTCACTGATCCCCTTCGGAGGACGTTCCTTGGGAGTCTCCACCTCACCACACAGAAACAGAGCCTCTCTCCTCCTGTCACCCTTCGTAACTAAGACATCCATCCCCACATCCGTGAACCGCAGAAACCTCTGTTGCAGTGTGCTATTTACCTTGTCTCCAATTGCAGAATTCACAGTGAGCAGCAGCAGCCTCCAGTGAATCAGTGCATCACCTCTTTAAGAGGGACAGACTGCGTTTAAAAGCTGAACCTGGCTGAAACATGTGTCAGCCTCACACACCTTGAGGGCCCTGTTAAGCATCCAGACAGACAGCAGCGCAGGTAACCCGGGGTGGCACGTAGAATTCATGGAAATGAGGAGGCAGCAGGAAGTGTGTTTGTCACCTGCCTCAACAGGAACGGGCACGGGCAGATCATAATCCCTCTGCCCAAAAACACGACGTACTCTCTATTTCTATTTGCTGTTCTCTCTTTCACGCTTTCTCACACTCTGTCTTTCTCTCTCTCTTCACTCACTTTCTCTTGCTCATAAAATAAGAGATTGATGCAGCACAGAAGAAGGCTATTCGGCCCTTTGTGTCAGTGCTGTCTCTTCGAAAGAGCCATCTAATTAATTCCTCTTTCCTCCTCTTTCCCCAGACTCCTGTTTTTCTTTTCCTTTTCAAGTATTTGCTAAATTGCCTTTTGAATGATATTATTGAATCTGCTTCCACCATGTTTTCAGCCAGTGAATTCCAGATCCCAACAACTCGCTGTGGAAGAAAATTCTCCTCATTTCACCTCTGTTTTTTTGTCAATTACCTTCAGCCTGTGTCTTCTTAATACTGAACTTTAGATTTTTGGATTTAGAAATACAGCACTCGAACAGGCCCTTCGGCCCACCGAGTCTGTGCCGACCATTAACCACCCATTTATACTAATCCTGCACTAATCCCATATTCCTACCACATCCTCACCTGTCCCTATATTCCCTTACCACCTACCTATACTAGGGGCAATTTATAATGGCCAATTTACCTATCAACCTGCACGACTTTTGGCTGAGGGAGGAAACCCACAAACTCCACACAGGCAGTACCCATAATATGAGGCTGCAGTGCTAACCACTGCACCACTGTGCCAACCCTGTTTCTGACACTGGAAACAGTTTCACATTGATTACCTTATCAAAACCCTTCATAATTTTGAATATAATATCAAATCTCCCCTTACCTATCACTGCTCTAATGAGAACAATCCCAGCTTTTCGAATCTATCCACGTAACTGTATTCCCAGATCCCTGGTACCATTCTCGTAATTCACCTCTGTATCTTCACTACGTCCTTGACATCCTTACCAATATGTGGTGATCAGAATTGGACACAATTCTCCATCTGGGACCTAACCAATGATGTATAAATATCAGCATTTCCTCCTGAGTTTTATTACTCTGTGTCTCTCTCTCTAACACCAAGGACACTGCATGTTACTAACTAAGATCTGTGTGTTTACACCCTAGGTCTCTCTAATCATGCACTCACTCTATAATGGTACCATTTATTTTATATTTTTTTCTTCTCATACTTCCTACCCAAATGTCTCACTTCACATTTCAATGTGTTTAATTCCATCTGCCATGTGCCTGCCCATTTCATCAGTCAGTCTCTGTCCTCCTGAAGTCTGTTACTATCCTTCTCACTGTTTATTAACATTTCTGAGTTTCCTTCCATCTGAAAACTTGGACATTACCCCCTCTGTACACAAGCCCACTGCATTGGCATGCAACACCAGGGATCCCAACAGTCACCCTGGGGAACCCCACTGTGTACTTCGCTCCAGCTGAAAAACAGCCATTATTCCCCACTCTCTGATACCTGTCACCTAACTAATTTCTTGCATGCTGGGATTGAAAAAGAAAAAAAAGGACTTCCATTTATGTAGCGCCTTTCATGACTACTGCATGTTCCAAAGCGATTTACAATCAACGTATACTTATAATGCCTACTCACTCTTGTACTGTCGGAAAAAGGGCAGCCAATTTTCGCACAGCAAGATCCCACAAGCAGCAATGTGATAATGACCAGATCTGTTTTTATGATGTTGCTTGATGGATAAATATTGTCCAGGCCACAGGGAATAATTCCCCTGATCTGCTTCTACTTAATCCCACAGGATCATTAGCATCCACCTGAGAGGGCAGATGGGGCCTTGGTTTAACGTTTCATTCCAAAGACTGCTCATCTGATAGCGCAATACTCCCTCAGTACTGTCGCTGCACTGTCAGCCTTGATTCTTGTGAAAAAGCCATTTCATGACACTTGATCCTGGAAGCTTGTGACTGAAAGTGGAGAGAGCTACAAACTGAGCCTCGGCTGACTTTGGCCCTTTAATCCCATGTGTTTCTAATTGGGTCACACGGCTGTTATATAGTACTTTATCAAACACCTTTTGAAACGATAGGAAAATTGTAAAAGTACAGGCAGGAAAAGTCATAGAAACATATAATAGCATTGCATGGAAGGGGGTCATTTGGTCTATGAAGTCTGTGCTGGCTCTTTTGATGAGTTTCCAGTGAGTTCCACACCCTGGATCTTTCCCAGATCCTTGATCTTTTCCCCTTAATATCTAACCAAATCACTTTTTGAATCTACTTTTGAATCTGTATCCTTCAGCCTATCACAGAATAATTTGCAAATCCGAAACAAAAATTGCATTACAATAATCCCCATGTCAACTCTGCTTCTTTTTTCCAATCACCATAAATCTATGTCCTCTGGTTAATGGCCCCTCATACATTAGAAACATTATATAATTTATATAAACCCTTCATGATGTTAAATATCCCTATCTGATCACCTTGTAAATGTCTCTGCTCCAAGGAAAACAATCCCAGCTACATAACTGTAATCCCTCATCCCTGGAAAAGTTCCAGTAAAACTCTTCTGTCCCCTCTCCAAGGTTTCATGTCCTTCCTAAAGTGTGGTTTCCAGTATTGGACACAATACTCCAGATGAAGCCGGACTAGTCTTTTCTATAGGGTTAACACAATATCCTGGCCAGTCTACTCTGTGTCTCTATTAATCAAGCTTAGGAATCTATTTGCTTTGTGAACTGTTTGTTAACCTGTCCAGTTACTTTCAAAGATTGTATACAAACACCTCAGGTCTCTCTGTTACTCTCAATAGCTTTAAAGTTGTGCCATTCAGCTTGTATTATCCCTGGTCATTCATCCGGAAGAAAATGGGCTTATCAGTGATAGGCAACATGGTTTTGTGCAGGGAAGGTCATGTCTTACCAACTTAATAGAATTCTTTGAGGAAGTGACAAAGTTGATGGATGAGGGAAGGGCTGTCGATGTCATATACATGGACTTCAGTAAGGCGTTTGATAAAGTTCCCCATGGTAGGCTGATGGAGAAAGTGAAGTCGCATGGGGTCCAGGGTGGACTAGCTAGATGGATAAAGAACTGGCTGGGCAACAGGAGACAGAGAGTAGCAGTGGAAGGGAGTTTCTCAAAATGGAGACGTGTGACCACTGGTGTTCCACAGGGATCCGTGCTGGGACCACTGTTGTTTGTGATATACATAAATGATTTGGAGGAAAGTATAGGTGGTCTGATTAGCAAGTTTGCAGACGACACTAAGATTGGTGGAGTAGCAGATAGTGAAGGGGACTGTCAGAGAATACAGCAGAATATAGATAGATTGGAGAGTTGGGCAGAGAAATGGCAGATGGAGTTCAATCAGGGCAAATGCGAGGTGATGCATTTTGGAAGATCCAATTCAAGAGTGAACTATACAGTAAATGGAAAAGTCCTGGGGAAAATTGAAGTACATAGAGATTTGGATGTTCAGGTCCATTGTTCCCTGAAGGTGGCAACGCAGGTCAATAGAGTGGTCAAGAAGGCATACGGCATGCTTTCCTTCATCGGACGGGGTATTGAGTACAAGAGTTGGCAGGTCACGTTACAGTTGTCTAGGACTTTGGTTCGGCCACATTTGGAATACTGCGTGCAGTTCTGGTCGCCACATTACCAAAAGGATGTGGATGCTTTGGAGAGGGTGCAGAGGAGGTTCACCAGGATGTTGCCTGGTATGGAGGGCGCTAGCTATGAAGAGAGGTTGAGTAGATTAGGATTATTTTCATTAGAAAGACGGAGGTTGAGGGGGGACCTGATTGAGGTGTACAAAATCATGAGAGGGAGAGACAGGGTGGATAGCAAGAAGCTTTTTCCCAGAGTGGGGGATTCAATTACAAGGGGACACGAGTTCAGAGTGAGAGGGGAAAGTTTAGGGGGGATATGCGTGGAAAGTTCTTTATGCAGAGGGTGGTGGGTGCCTGGAACGCATTGCCAGTGGAGGTGGTAGACTCGGGCACGATAGCGTCTTTTCAGATGTATCTAGACAGATACATGAATGGGCAGGAAGTAAAGAGATACAGACCCTTAGAAAATAGGCGACAGGTTTAGATAGAGAATTTGGATCGGCGTCGGCTTGGAGGGCCGAAGGGCCTGTTCCTGTGCTGTAATTTTATTTGTTCTTTGTTCTTTGCATGCAGCTCACCATCACCTTCTCAAGGGCAATTATGGATGGGCAATAAATGCTGGCCTAGTCAACGACACCCACATCCCATGAACGGATAATATATATCAAATCTTCTGACAATGTATCTCCTCACACATCTGCCATGCCAATTAAATATTAGGAAGACTGCTGTCGTTGTTTTCAAACCCCACGTCAAAAGTTTCCTTGCTACAGACTGGATCTCTCTCCTTGGCAACTGTCTGAAGCTAAAGCAAACTGTTCACAACCTGGTTTCATAGTTGACGCTGCGACGAGCTTCCTGCTAAATATTACTAAAACAGCCTACTTACACTTCCGTATCATCACCCAACTTTGCCCCTCTCTCAGCTCTTCTGCTGATGAAACACTCCCCCTTGCCTGTGTTACCTGTAGACTCGACTAGTCCAACACACTCCTGGCTGGTCTCCCACATTCTACTCTCCATAACCCTGAGGTGATCCAATGCACTGCTGCCCATGTCCTAACTCACACCAAGTCCTGTTCACCCATTACCCCCTGGACGCACTGACCTACATTGGCTCCTGGTCAGCAACACCTCAATTTTAAAACTCTCAGCCTTCTTTTCAAATCCTTCATTATCTCACTACTCCTTATCTGTGTAATCTCCTCCAGCCCGACAACCCTCCGAGATATCTGCACTCATCTATTTCTGGCCTCTTGAGCATCTCCGAGTTTAATTGCTCTACCATTGGTGGTCCTGCCTTCAGCTGCCGAGGCCCTATGCTCTGGAAGAGTAGAGCAGAACTTCCAGGGAGTAATTCCTGGAAGATAAATGTCAGTGAATTAAACACTAAAATAAAAGCAAAATATTACGGATGCTGAACACTGGAAATACTCAGCAGGTCTGGCAGCATCTGTGCAGAGAGAAACAGAGTTAATATTTCAGATCTGTGCCCCTTCATCAGAACTGGTAAACGTTAGAAAGGTAACAGTCTTTGAGCAAGTGAAAGAGGGGAAGTGGGAAGAAGAACAAGAAGGAAGGACTGTGATGAGACGGAGAGGGGATAGATTAAATTACAGACTGATACATTCCTAACGTTTACCAGTTCTGATGAAGGGTCAGAGACCGGAAACATTAACTCTGTTTCTCTCTACACAGATGCTGCCAGACCTGCTGAGTATTTCCAGCACTTTCTGGTCTCATCCCTAAGCTTTTGAATTCTCTCCCCAAACCCTAAATGCAATAAGCTGCACTGAGTCCAGTTTTAGGGAGTCCTGCTTGGACAGAGTACTAAATGCAGTAAAGTTATCGAGAGATTGAATTTTAAGTGATCTAAGAGTCGATCTCTTTCCAACAATTTGTTAATTTTACATTTAGCATTTCACTTAATTTTAAGCTGAATTTGTACTTTATTTCACAATCTGTTTGTGAGAATTGGACAGTTAATTGATGCTGATGGAAAAGGAAGGTCAGTGTCAGCTTGTATATAAAACTGACGTAATGACAGAAAACAGTGAGTTGCGGTAAATAGTTGGTATTCAAACTGGAGAAAAATAGACAGTTGTGTTCCCCAAGGGTTAGTGCTAGGAACACTGTTTTATTCTGATATGTATAAATGATTTGGATAATGGCTTACAGAGAAACATTTCAAAATTTGCAGGTGATACCAAACTTGGAGGCGGGGCAGGCATTGAGGTTGATACCAATCGATGTAAGAGGACAGAGATAGGCTAGCAGAATGGGCAGACGAGAGGCAAATGGAATTTAATACAGACAAGTGTCAAGTGATGCATTTTATCAGAAGTAACAGGGAGAGGCAAAATACACTTAATGGTAAAGTTCGAAAGAGTGTGCAGAGACAAAGGGACATGGGGTTCATGCACATAGATCCCTGAAGGTGGCAGGATATATTGAGAGAGTCGTCAGTAAAGCATATGGGATCTTGGGCTTCATAGATAGAGGTGGTGAGTTCAGAAGAAGGAAAGTTATGCTGTAACTTTATGAAGCTCTGGTTAGGCCCCAAGTGGAGTACTGCATCCAGTTCTGTTCACCACACTTTAGGAAGGATGTGAGGGTCATTGACAGGGTGTAGAGGAGGGTTACTTTAATGGTTCCAGAGATGGAGGATTTTCAGTACAATATCGTCTGTAAAAGCTGGGATTGTCTTCCTTGGAGTAAAGGAGATTGAGGGGAGATTTGATACATGTATACAAGATGATGACCTGTTTGGATAAGATAGACAGGAAAAGATGTTGCATTAGCTGATGGTACAATGACTAGAGTTAAGATTGAGGGCAAGAGTTAAGGGGGATGTGATGAACAACATTTTTACACAACGAGTGGTAATGGCCTGGAAATCATTGCCTCCGAGGGTGGTGGAAGCAGAGAAGGTGAATTATTTCAAAAGGATATTGGAAGAACACTTGATGGAAATAAACTTGCAGGAATATGGAGTCAGAGCTGGGGAATGAGACTGGCTGGATTTATCTACAAAGAGCTGGCATGGACTCGATGAGCAGAATGGCCTCATTCTGTGCTGAAATGACTATGACTCTACGACTCTCTGACAGGGGAATACTATTACTACTTTTAGTTTAGTTTAGAGATACAGCAGTGAAACAGGCCCTTCGGCCCACCGAGTCTGTGCGGACCATCAACCACCCGTTTATACTAATCCTACACTAATTCCATATTCCTACCACATCCCCACCTGTCCCGATGTTTCCCTACCACCTACCTATACTACAGGCAATTGTTAATGGCCAATTTACCGATCAACCTGCAAGTCTTTGGCATGTGGGTAGAAACCGGAGCACCCGGAGGAAACCCACGCAAACACAGGGAGAACTGGCAAACTCCACACAGGCAGTACCTAGAATTGAACCCGGATCACTGGAGCTGTGAGGCTGCGGTGCCAATCACTGCACCACTGTGCTGCCCTATACTGGGAAAGTTTATAATGGACTGGGCAGTATCACCCTGTGGAACCCCGTGATGTAAGTGAAATGTTTGATGCCCCAGAACGTGGTTAACAAATGTCCTTCACAAACAGAGTAAATCAGTTCAGTCCCACTGACAATTCTGGAGTCATTCACAATGGGGAGTAATTTCTCCTGGTTTTCTCTACATAGGACAGCAGTCAGGCTTTTCACTGTGTCCACCACCTCCATGTTGAAAGTCTTGTCAGGGTTAGGTGAGATAAGACACGTTGCCTGGGCGACAGATTTCTTCAATTGTGTTACTGCTTCTATGCTCTCTTCAGTCCAACCGGGTTAAACCTGGTCATCACCATCATTAGTTAGTTCATAAAGAGGAGTCACAGTCTCTGCAAATCGAGGGATGAGGGTCCACTGATACCCCACCAGCCTGTGGATAGGACACAGGGCAGTCTTTGAGGTGGACAGGGGTAGACACTGGATGGGGGTCCACTGATACCCCACCAGCCTGAGGATAGGACACAGGGCAGGACTTTGAGGTGAACAGGGGTAGACACTGGATGGTCTCGGCCTGACGCTGGTGTGGGCTGATGCAGGATGATCTGATCTGGGCACGTAGAAAGGTGACACGGTCTTGCACCAGCTGGGCCTTACGTGGATGTTCTTTTAGTCCAGCTCCCAAAGTCACTGCAGTAGTTCCTGTAAAAGGGTTAAATGTGTGGACACGGTGATGAGAAGATCATCGACATATTGCAGCGAGCAGGAAGACTGTGAAAAGCTCAGAAGGGACCCGGCTACACGTTTGTTGAAAATAGTGGGGTTATTGTGGAACCCCTTGTGACAGACATGTCCAGGAGTACCTCTGGTCCTCAGAAGTGAATGTGAATTTAATTTGTTTCTCTAGTTTTACTGGGATACTACAATAACCATTAGAGATATCCAGGGTAGAGAAGACAGCCCTGCCACCGAGAATCCGGGAGAGTAGGGTGGGTGTCTATCAGACAACCGGGTTCACGCAGGGTTGACTGAATTGAGTTTGTGGTGGTCAATAGTCAGTCACCAGCTGCCATCCGGCTTTCCAACCAGTCAAATCGGGCAGTTAGAAGGGAACATGGCTTCGTGAACTACACCCTGGTATAACAATGACATGATATTGTCTGGAATGCATGACATAATCTCAGCTCGGTAAGAATACTGCTTCATGGATCATGCAATGGTCAGTTAATTTCTTCGGGTCTGCTCATGTTTGCACAGTTATCTTTATGGGTTGTGGATACACTCGACACGGACTCGAGAATCGCCTGTACCTCAGGGTGATCAGAGCTGTCTGGTTCCCACTCCTCTGATATTTTAATCATGAATATTGAGGGTGCACTGGACACCAGAGTAGGGGTATGTTTTAATGTTCTACAATATACAAATATAGAGATAATCAATTACTGCTGATAACCTTTGAGCACATTACTGCCCAGTAGTCCCTGTCCATTGTGCAGGATCATATAAAAGGGAGGCAGGACTTTGACATGAGCTGTGTTCCCTCTCCTACACCAATGTAAGATCTGATCCAGGGTCACAGATTAACCAAAAGGAGATCGAAGGGTCACAAGCAGTTTATTGAGGAGTAACAGTTCAAATACAGCACAAAATCAGAATAAACATAGTGGACATACGGCCTGTGGCAGGTGAGAAAGGCTTTCTGGCTATGGATCAAATGTAAGAAGCTATTAGTAAAGACGTTATAACAGGACACACAGAATAATTCAAGGTGATCAGGCAGAGTCAACATGCTTTTGTGAAACGGAAACCATGTTTAACCAATTTATTGAAGTTCTTTGAAGAAGTAACAGGTGCTGTGGATAAAGGGGAACTGGTGGATGTACTGTACTTAGATTTCCAGAAGGGATTTCATAATGTGCCACATCAAAGTTCATTGCGGAATATAAAAGCTCATGGTGTCGGGGGCAACCTATTGGCTTGGATAGAAGATTGGCTAGCTAACAGGAAACAGAGAGTAGGCTTAAATGGATCATTTTCTGTTTGGCAAGATGTAACGAGTGGTGTGTCACAGAGATCAGTGCGGGTACCTTAGCTCTTTACAATTTATATAAATCACTTGGATGAAGGGGCCAAAGGTATGTTTGCTAAATTTGCTGATGACAGAAACGTCGGTCAGACAGTATGTTGTGACATGGACACAAGTGAACCACAAAGGGGTAGATAGATTGAGTGAGTGGGTAAAGATCTGGTAAATGGAGTATAATGTGGGAAAATATGAAATTGTCCATTTTGGCAGGAAGAATAAAAATTAAGCATATAATCACAATGGTGAGAGATTTCAGAGCTCTACCATCCAGGGGGAACTGAGAGTCCTTGTGCATGAATTGTAAAAGGTTAATATGTAGGTATTGCAAGTCATTAGGAAAACTAATAGAATGTTATCGTCCAATGCAGGAGGAATTGAATACAAATGTAGGGAGGTTATGTTTCAGTTATATAGGGAGACCACTTCTGGAATACTGTGTACAGTATTGGTCTCCTCATTTAAGGACAGGTGGAAATGCATTCGAAGCAGTTCAGAGATGGTTTACTAGACTAATGCCTGGAATGGGGGTGTTCTCTAATGAGGAAAGGCTGGACAGGCTAGGCTTATGTCAGCTGGAGTTTAGAAGAGTAAGAGGCGACTTGATTGAAACTTATAAGATTCTGAGTGTGGGACAGAGCAAATGAGGCCGACAGAGAGAGAAAGAACGAGAGAGAGAGAGCTCAATTCATCTGCTGCTAAAAACCTCATCCATGCCTTTTTTATCTCGAGACTTGACTATTCGAACACACTCCTGGCTGGTCTCCCACATCCTGCTCTCTGTAACCTGTGGTCATCCAAAACTCTGCTGCCATCTTCTAATTTGCACCAAATTCTGTTCATCCAACATCCCTGTGCTGACTGCCCTACATTGGCTCTTGGTCCAGTAACACCTCAATTTTAATATTCTCACTCATGTGATCAAATCCCTCCATGTCCTCACCCCTCTGATTATCCCAATCCCCTGTTCATTTCCAATGTTCCTGAAACTTGTTCCTCTTAAAAATCTTTTTTCCAATTCCGGCTTAAAAGTGAGTTTCTTTCCCTCTGCCTCTCTTCATATAACATAGAACATAGAGCATAGAACAGTACAGCACAGTACAGGCCCTTCGGCCCACGATGTTGTGCCGAACCTTTAACCTACTCTAAGATCAAACTAACTACCTACCCTTCATTCTCCTATCATCCATGTACCGATCCAAGAGTCGCTTAAATTTCCCTAATGTATCTGCTTCTACTACCACCACTGGCAGCGCATTCCACGCACCCACCACTCTCAGTGTAAAGAACCTACCTCTGACATCTCCCTGAAACCTTCCTCCAGTCACCTTAAAATTATGCCCACTAGTGATAGCCCTTTCCACCTGGGAAAAAGTCTCTGACTATCCACTCTATCTATGCCTCTCATCATCTTGTACCCCTCTATCAAGTCACCTCTCATCCTTCTTCGCTCCAATGAGAAAAGCCCTAGCTCCCTCAATCTTTCTTCATAAGACATGCCCTCCAGTCCAGGCAGCATCCTGGTAAATCTCCTCTGCACCCTCTCTAAAGCATCCATACCCTTCCTATAATGAGGCGACCAGAACTGAACACAATATTCCAAGTGTGGTCGAACCAGGGCCTTATAGAGCTGCAGCATAACCTCGCAGCCCTTAAACTCAATCCCCCGTTAATGAAAGCCAACACACCATACGCCTTCTTAACAACCCAATCAACTTGGGTGGCAACTTTGAGCGATCTCTGGACATGGACCCCAAGATCCCTCTGTTCCTCCACACTACCAAAAACCCTGTCTTTAAGCCTGTATTCTGCATTCAAATTCGACCTACCAAAATGAATCACTTCACACTTTTCCAGGTTGAACTCCATCTGCCACTTCTCAACCCAGCTCTGCATCCTGTCAATGTCCCGTTGCAACCTACAACAGCCTTCCACACTATCCACAACTCTAGCAACCTTCGTGTCATCGGCAAACTTGCTAACCCAGCCTTCCACTTCCTCATCCAAGTCATTTATAAAAATCACAAAGAGCAGAGGTCCCAGAACAGATCCCTGCAGAACACCACTGGTCACCGAGCTCCATGCTGAATACTTTCCATCTACTAACACCCTCTGTCTTCTATGGGCCAGACAATTTTGTATCCAGACAGCCACAGTGTGGTTTTCCTGACCACACATTTCATCTCTCGTGCTGCACTCATGCTGTGGAAGCTTGGATCCATAAAATGGTGTGAGCTGCACTGCCGGTCACATCCAGCACATTGTACAGGACACCCAGGCTGGCCGGGGTGCTCGTGTCGGTGTAACGTGTGTGTGTCTGTAGTGTGAGGAGAGGTCTGAATATGAAGTCGATCAGCCATTTCAGCAACTTTGATGTACGTCTTTGATACTTGGTCCTTGCATGTATACTGACCACCTGTGTTAGTCACTCTCAGCTGAACATACATTCAGCAGCACGAGGATCCCCCTCTAGTGTTAGTTAAAAGGACCAGGCGTCCAACTTGCAGGTGAGGGGCTTTTGACTTACTTCTGTTATTACAAAGTTAGTGGAGGTGCTGTGGATGGTTTTCTGGAGGTTGTGTTATGAGCTGCTGCAGACATTCAGGGAGGAGAGAGGACTTGGTGACACAACTCTGTACGATGAATGGGGACTGTAGTTACAGTGTCTCTGCGTCTGTAACATGATCAACAAATGGAGCAGAAGCTGCAGAGAGAGGGAAAGCTCTGGAAAGAAAGAGGAGGAATGGCCTCTGCCCTACCCACCCTGGGTTTCCAAGAGCAAAAAGGGCAGTGGTCCTAATATTGAGCCCAGGGGAACACCACTGTATACTCCCATTGAGTCTGAACAACAACCTTTCACCACTTCTCTCTGTTTACTGTTCCTTAGCCAATGTTATATCCACACTTTCACTGTACCTTTAATCCATCGGGTTCAGTTTTCCTAACCTGTCTATTGAATGTCACTTGATCGAACACCTTTTGAAAGTCCATATGTATAACTTCAATCACACCACCCTCATCAACCCTCTCCATTGTTTTATCAAAGAACACCATCAAGTTCACCTCAGCACCACCTCTCTCCATTCCTCCACTGTTGTTAAATTATCAGACTGATTATCCGACAACCAGTACTGGATGAGCAGAAATTTCCTCCAATTAAATATTGGGAAGACTGAAGCCATTGTTTTCACTCCCCACTCCAACTCTGTTCCCTTGCTATTGATTCCATCCCTCTTCCTGGTGACAGTCTGAGATTCAGACAATATGTTTACAGCCTTGGTGTCATATTTCACCACAAAATGAGCTTTAACCTCATTTTCAGGGGATCATTACAACCGCCTATTGCCACCTCAGTAACATCGCCTGACTTCACCCCTGTCTCAGCCCATCTGCTGCTGAAACCTCATTCATGCCTTTGTCACCTCTCGATGTGACTATTCCAAATCACTCCTGGCTGATCTCCCACATCTACTCTCTGTAAACATGAGGTCATCCAAAACTCTGCTACCCATGTCTTAGCTCACACCAAGTCCCGTTTATATCTCACTGACCGACATTGGCTCCCAGTCAAGCAATATCTTGATTTTAAAATTCTCATCCTTGTTGTCATATCTCTCAGTGGCCTCGCCCCTCCCTATCTCTGTAATCTCCTCCAGCTCCAGAACCCATCGAGACATCTGTGCTCCTCTAATTCTGGTCTCTTTTACATCCGTTATTTTAATCACTGCACCACTGGCGACCGTGCCTTCAGCTGCCGGGGCCCAAGCTGCAGTATCCTCCCTACACATCTCCGCCTCTGCACCTCTCCATCTCACTTTCCTCCTTTAAGACATTCCTTGTAACCTTCCTCTTTGGCTAAGCTGTTGGTCCTTTGACTTAATATCTCCTGTTGTATCTCAGTTCGCACTTTGCTTCATAATGCTCCTGTGAAGCACCTTGGGATGTTTTATAACATTAAAGGCAATATCTAAATATAAATTGTTGTTTTTGTTGTTGTTTGCCAGACATCAATAGTCTTTAGCATATCCAGGTTGCTAACCATTTACTATCCAATGTTTTTACAAGCAACAAGTATTTTTCTCTTGGGTTGTCACGTCTACAAATGTCCCCAGTCGTGACACTAGTCTGACTGGTCAGTAATTACAGCATTTATCGCATATCTCCTTTTTTAAACAGGATGTAAGATTTACAATCCTCCAATCCTCTGTCATCACACCCATATCCAAGGAGGATTGGAAGATTCTGGCCAGTGCCTCTGCTATTTCCAGTATTCCTTCCCTCAGAAACCCCTATACATCCATTCAGACTGGGTAAGAGTTCCAGTTTATTGTGGTTCAAAAAGGTGTTGGATAGAAAGGTGTTAACTGAAACTGTTTGTTCAGTGACTGTAATTAATGTCAGTCTCCATGGACCCTGATTGTGTCACAGGAGGGTTTCCCTCTCCTATTAATATGGGACTCCTTTCAATGTGTTATCCCATACTGTCAGCGGGAGCATCACGCCCGGCACTCACAGGGATCAGCGGCTCCAGAGAGAGGGAGAGGATATATCAGAATCTGAGAACAACGGGTCAGAATCTGAGAACAATGGGTCAGAATCTGATAACAATAGATTGGAATGTTACAACAATGAGCAAGAGTTTATCCTCAGAACTTCACTATCTTTCTACACATTATGATCGGTTCTCATTAGACTTTCGCATCTACCTCGCACTTCGGATTGCTCAATACATTTATTATCCCATCCTCGGTCTTGTTGGTGTCCCTGGTTAGTATCTGTTTCCAGGTATTTATTCCTTAAACCATGATTAACTGCATTACTGCTCCTGTAATTTTCTCTACCCTCCTTGCTGCTGTTGTTATTTCTGCTGAATCTCTATCTCCAGAAATCAGCTGTATAAACCACTGCTAACGGTATTTCAGTTCTTGTAATTTACTCTCTCCTCTTTGCTGCTGATACTGTCTCTATTTCCAGCTAGGAGATCTGTAAACCCTGTTTACTGAAATACTGTTCTGGAACGTAAATTGTGGGAAGAGAGAAGACAGTGTCATTGGTCCATTGGTCTCCATCACAAACTCCATCCCCTATCTGTGAACCACATACCCGATCCTGAGGCAGAACCAGACAGTTTACAACCTCTGTGTTCTATTTTTACCTTACTTGAGTTCATCTCCAAATTCTCTCCATCACCCACCTTGTCTACTACCACCTGAGTAATATCACTCGTCTCCACTTCTGCCTCAGCCCATCTGCTGCATAAACCCTCATCTGTGCCTTTGTTAAATCCACACTTGAGTATTCCGAATCTATCCTGGTCACCCTCCCAGTTATAAACCTCCATAAACCACAGGCCATCCAGAACTCTGATGCCTGTATCTTAACTCACACCAAATCCCGATCACCCATCACACCTGTGCTCACTGATCTACAATGGCTCTCGGTTTGGCAGCACCTTAATTTTAATATTCTCATTCTTGAGTCTGTATCCCTCCATGGCCTCAAAACTCCATTAGTCCCATTCTCTTGTGCATTTCCCATATTTCTGCAAATAATATGCCTTCAATCTTTTCTCAATTCTCTTTTTAAAGTGAATTTCTTTCTCTCTGTATCTGTTCCCAGCCACGATTTTCAACTCTACAGACCCACTGGTGCTGAGGGCACAGAAGATGGGACCCATAAAATGATGCGAACCACACAGCCGGCCACTTTTAGTGTGGTCAGCACAGTGTCCCATGGTGGGCAGTACACTCGTGTGGTCAGCACAGTGCCCAATGGTGGACAATGCTCTAGTATGGTCAGCAAAATGCCCCACGCTGGACAGAGCTCCAAAATGGTCAGCACAGTGCCCCATGCTGGACAGGGCTCTAGTATGGTCAGCACAATGCCCCATGCTGGACAGGGCTCTAGTATGGTCAGCACAATGCCCCATGCTGGACAGGGCTCTAGTATGGTCAGCACAATGCCCCATGCTGGACAGGGCTCTAGTATGGTCAGCACAATGCCCCATGCTGGACAATGCTCTAGTATGGTCAGCACAATGCCCCATGCTGGACAGGGCTCTAGTATTATCAGCACAATGCCGCATGCTGGACAGGGCTCTTGTATGGTCAGCACAATGCCCCATGCGGGACAGAGCTCTAGTATGGTCAGCACAGTGCCCCATGCTGGACAGGGCTCCAGTATGGTCAGCACAATGCCCCATGCTGGACAGAGCTCTAGTATGGTCAGCACAATGCCCCATGCTGGACAGAGCTCTAGTATGGTCAGCACAATGCCCCATGCTGGACAGAACTCTAATATGGTCAGCACAATGCCCCATGCTGGACAGAGCTCTAGTATGGTCAGCACAATGCCCCATGCTGGACAGAACTCTAATATGGTCAGCACAATGCCCCATGCTGGACAGAGCTCTAGTATGGTCAGCACAATGCCCCATGCTGGACAATGCTCCATTATGGTCAGCACAATGCCCCATGCTGGACAGGGCTCTAGTGTGGTCAGCACAGTGCCCCATGCTGGACAGGGCTCTAGTATGGTCAGCACAGTGCCCCATGCTGGACAGAGCTCTAGTATTATCAGCACAATGCCCCATGCTGGACAGGGCTCTAGTGTGGTCAGCACAATGCCCCATGCTGGACAGAGCTCTAGTATGGTCAGCACAATGCCCCATGCTGGACAGAGCTCTAGTATGGTCAGCACAATGCCCCATGCTGGACAGAGCTCTAGTATTATCAGCACAATGCCCCATGCTGCACAGGGCTCTAGTATGGTCAGCACAATGCCCCATGCTTCACAGGGCTCCAGTATGGTCAGCACAATGCCCCATGCTGGACAATGCTCCAGTATGGTCAGCACAATGCCCCATGCTGGACAGGGCTCTAGTGTGGTCAGCACAATGCCCCATGCTGGACAGAGCTCTAGTATTATCAGCACAGTGCCCCATGCTGGACAGGGCTGTAGTATTATCAGCACAGTGCCCCATGCTGGACAGAGCTCTAGTATGGTCAGCACAATGCCCCATGCTGGACAGAGCTCTAGTATGGTCAGCACAATGCCCCATGCTGGACAAAACTCTAATATGGTCAGCACAGTGCCCCATGCTGGACAGGGCTCTAGTATGGTCAGCACAATGCCCCATGCTGGACAGGGCTCTAGTATGGTCAGCACAATGCCCCATGCTGGACAGAGCTCTAGTATTATCAGCACAATGCCCCATGCTGGACAGAGCTCTAGTATGGTCAGCACAATGCCCCATGCTGGACAGAGCTCTAGTATGGTCAGCACAATGCCCCAAGCTGGACAAAACTCTAATATGGTCAGCACAATGCCCCATGCTGGACAGAGCTCTAGTATGGTCAGCACAATGCCCCATGCTGGACAATGCTCCAGTATGGTCAGCACAGTGCCCCATGCTGGACAGGGCTCCAGTGTGGTCAGCACAATGCCCCATGCTGGACAGAGCTCCAGTATTATCAGCACAATGCCCCATGCTGGACAGGGCTCCAGTATGGTCAGCACAGTGCCCCATGCTGGACAGAGCTCCAGTATTATCAGCACAATGCCCCATGCTGGACAGAGCTCTAGTATGGTCAGCACAATGCCCCATGCGGGACAGAGCTCTAGTATGGTCAGCACAGTGCCCCATGCTGGACAGGGCTCCAGTATGGTCAGCACAATGCCCCATGCTGGACAGGGCTCTAGTGTGGTCAGCACAGTGCCCCATGCTGGACAGAGCTCTAGTAAGGTCAGCACAATGCCCCATGCTGGACAGAGCTCTAGTATGGTCAGCACAATGCCCCATGCTGGACAGAGCTCTAGTATGGTCAGCACAATGCCCCATGCTGGACAGAACTCTAATATGGTCAGCACAATGCCCCATGCTGGACAGAGCTCTAGTATGGTCAGCACAATGCCCCATGCTGGACAGAACTCTAATATGGTCAGCACAATGCCCCATGCTGGACAGAGCTCTAGTATGGTCAGCACAATGCCCCATGCTGGACAATGCTCCATTATGGTCAGCACAATGCCCCATGCTGGACAGGGCTCTAGTGTGGTCAGCACAGTGCCCCATGCTGGACAGGGCTCTAGTATGGTCAGCACAGTGCCCCATGCTGGACAGAGCTCTAGTATTATCAGCACAATGCCCCATGCTGGACAGGGCTCTAGTGTGGTCAGCACAATGCCCCATGCTGGACAGAGCTCTAGTATGGTCAGCACAATGCCCCATGCTGGACAGAGCTCTAGTATGGTCAGCACAATGCCCCATGCTGGACAGAGCTCTAGTATTATCAGCACAATGCCCCATGCTGCACAGGGCTCTAGTATGGTCAGCACAATGCCCCATGCTTCACAGGGCTCCAGTATGGTCAGCACAATGCCCCATGCTGGACAATGCTCCAGTATGGTCAGCACAATGCCCCATGCTGGACAGGGCTCTAGTGTGGTCAGCACAATGCCCCATGCTGGACAGAGCTCTAGTATTATCAGCACAGTGCCCCATGCTGGACAGGGCTGTAGTATTATCAGCACAGTGCCCCATGCTGGACAGAGCTCTAGTATGGTCAGCACAATGCCCCATGCTGGACAGAGCTCTAGTATGGTCAGCACAATGCCCCATGCTGGACAAAACTCTAATATGGTCAGCACAGTGCCCCATGCTGGACAGGGCTCTAGTATGGTCAGCACAATGCCCCATGCTGGACAGGGCTCTAGTATGGTCAGCACAATGCCCCATGCTGGACAGAGCTCTAGTATTATCAGCACAATGCCCCATGCTGGACAGAGCTCTAGTATGGTCAGCACAATGCCCCATGCTGGACAGAGCTCTAGTATGGTCAGCACAATGCCCCAAGCTGGACAAAACTCTAATATGGTCAGCACAATGCCCCATGCTGGACAGAGCTCTAGTATGGTCAGCACAATGCCCCATGCTGGACAATGCTCCAGTATGGTCAGCACAGTGCCCCATGCTGGACAGGGCTCCAGTGTGGTCAGCACAATGCCCCATGCTGGACAGAGCTCCAGTATTATCAGCACAATGCCCCATGCTGGACAGGGCTCCAGTATGGTCAGCACAGTGCCCCATGCTGGACAGAGCTCCAGTATTATCAGCACAATGCCCCATGCTGGACAGAGCTCTAGTATGGTCAGCACAATGCCCCATGCGGGACAGAGCTCTAGTATGGTCAGCACAGTGCCCCATGCTGGACAGGGCTCCAGTATGGTCAGCACAATGCCCCATGCTGGACAGGGCTCTAGTGTGGTCAGCACAGTGCCCCATGCTGGACAGAGCTCTAGTAAGGTCAGCACAATGCCCCATGCTGGACAGAGCTCTAGTATGGTCAGCACAATGCCCCATGCTGGACATAGCTCTAGTATGGTCAGCACAATGCCCCATGCTGGACAATGCTCCAGTATGGTCAGCACAATGCCCCATGCTGGACAGGGCTCTAGTGTGGTCAGCACAGTGCCCCATGCTGGACAGGGCTCCAGTATGGTCAGCACAGTGCCCCATGCTGGACAGAGCTCTAGTATTATCAGCACAATGCCCCATGCTGGACAGAGCTCTAGTATGGTCAGCACAATGCCCCATGCTGGACAGGGCTCTAGTATGGTCAGCACAATGCCCCATGCTGGACAGAGCTCCAGTATGGTCAGCACAATGCCCCATGCTGGACAGGGCTCTAGTGTGGTCAGCACAGTGCCCCATGCTGGACAGAGCTCTCGTATTATCAGCACAATGCCCCATGCTGGACAGAGCTCTAGTATGGTCAGCACAATGCCCCATGCTGGACAGAGCTCTAGTATGGTCAGCACAATGCCCATGCTGGACAGGGCTCTAGTATGGTCAGCACAATGCCCCATGCTGGACAGAGCTCTAGTATGGTCAGCACAATGCCCCATGCTGGACAGGGCTCTAGTGTGGTCAGCACAGTGCCCCATGCTGGACAGGGCTCTAGTATGGTCAGCACAGTGCCCCATGCTGGACAGAGCTCTAGTATGGTCAGCACAATGCCCCATGCTGGACAGAGCTATAGTATGGTCAGCACAGTGCCCCATGCTGGACAGGGCTCTAGTATGGTCAGCACAATGCCCCATGCTGGACAATGCTCCAGTATGGTCAGCACAATGCCCCATGCTGGACAGGGCTCTAGTGTGGTCAGCACAGTGCCCCATGCTGGACAGGGCTCTAGTATGGTCAGCACAGTGCCCCATGCTGGACAGAGCTCTAGTATGGTCAGCACAATGCCCCATGCTGGACAGAGCTCTAGTATGGTCAGCACAATGCCCCATGCTGGACAAAACTCTAATATGGTCAGCACAGCGCCCCATGCTGGACAGGGCTCTAGTATGGTCAGCACAATGCCCCATGCTGGACAGGGCTCTAGTATGGTCAGCACAATGCCCCATGCTGGACAGAGCTCTAGTATTATCAGCACAATGCCCCATGCTGGACAGAGCTCTAGTATGGTCAGCACAATGCCCCATGCTGGACAGAGCTCTAGTATGGTCAGCACAATGCCCCAAGCTGGACAAAACTCTAATATGGTCAGCACAATGCCCCATGCTGGACAGAGCTCTAGTATGGTCAGCACAATGCCCCATGCTGGACAATGCTCCAGTATGGTCAGCACAGTGCCCCATGCTGGACAGGGCTCCAGTGTGGTCAGCACAATGCCCCATGCTGGACAGAGCTCCAGTATTATCAGCACAATGCCCCATGCTGGACAGGGCTCCAGTATGGTCAGCACAGTGCCCCATGCTGGAAAGAGCTCTAGTATTATCAGCACAATGCCCCATGCTGGACAGAGCTCTAGTATGGTCAGCACAATGCCCCATGCGGGACAGAGCTCTAGTATGGTCAGCACAGTGCCCCATGCTGGACAGGAGTCCAGTATGGTCAGCACAATGCCCCATGCTGGACAGGGCTCTAGTGTGGTCAGCACAGTGCCCCATGCTGGACAGAGCTCTAGTATGGTCAGCACAATGCCCCATGCTGGACAGAGCTCTAGTATGGTCAGCACAATGCCCCATGCTGGACATAGTTCTAGTATGGTCAGCACAATGCCCCATGCTGGACAATGCTCCAGTATGGTCAGCGCAATGCCCCATGCTGGACAGGGCTCTAGTGTGGTCAGCACAGTGCCCCATGCTGGACAGGGCTCCAGTATGGTCAGCACAGTGCCCCATGCTGGACAGAGCTCTAGTATTATCAGCACAATGCCCCATGCTGGACAGGGCTCTAGTGTGGTCAGCACAGTGCCCCATGCTGGACAGAGCTCTCGTATTATCAGCACAATGCCCCATGCTGGACAGAGCTCTAGTATGGTCAGCACAATGCCCCATGCTGGACAGAGCTCTAGTATGGTCAGCACAATGCCCATGCTGGACACGGCTCTAGTATGGTCAGCACAATGCCCCATGCTGGACAGAGCTCTAGTATGGTCAGCACAATGCCCCATGCTGGACAGGGCTCTAGTGTGGTCAGCACAGTGCCCCATGCTGGACAGGGCTCTAGTATGATCAGCACAGTGCCCCATGCTGGACAGAGCTCTAGTATGGTCAGCACAATGCCCCATGCTGGACAGAGCTATAGTATGGTCAGCACAGTGCCCCATGCTGGACAGGGCTCTAGTATGGTCAGCACAATGCCCCATGCTGGACAATGCTCCAGTATGGTCAGCACAATGCCCCATGCTGGACAGGGCTCTAGTGTGGTCAGCACAGTGCCCCAGCTGGACAGGGCTCTAGTATGGTCAGCACAATGCCCCATGCTGGACAGGGCTCTAGTATTATCAGCACAATGCCCCATGCTGGACAGAGCTCTAGTGTGGTCAGCACAATGCCCCATGCTGGACAGAGCTCTAGTTTGGTCAGCACAATGCCCCATGCTGGACAGGGCTCTAGTATGGTCAGCACAATGCCCCATGCTGGACAGGGCTCTAGTATGGTCAGCACAGTGCCCCATGCTGGACAGGGCTCTAGTATGGTCAGCACAGTGCCCCATGCTGGACAGAGCTCTAGTATGGTCAGCACAATGCCCCATGCTGGACAGAGCTCTAGTATGGTCAGCACAATGCCCCATGCTGGACAGAGCTCTAGTATGGTCAGCACAATGCCCCATGCTGGACAGAGCTCTAGTATGGTCAGCACAATGCCCCATGCTGGACAGAGCTCGAGTATGGTCAGCACAGTGCCCCATGCTGGACAGAGCTCTAGTATTATCAGCACAATGCCCCATGCTAGACAGGGCTCTAGTATGGTCAGCACAATGCCCCATGCTGGACTGAGCTCTAGTATTATCAGCACAATGCCCCATGCTGGACAGAGCTCTAGTATGGTCAGCACAATGCCCCATGCGGGACAGAGCTCTAGTATGGTCAGCACAGTGCCCCATGCTGGACAGGGCTCCAGTATGGTCAGCACAATGCCCCATGCTGGACAGGGCTCTAGTGTGGTCAGCACAGTGCCCCATGCTGGACAGAGCTCTAGTATGGTCAGCACAATGCCCCATGCTGGACAGAGCTCTAGTATGGTCAGCACAATGCCCCATGCTGGACAGGGCTCTAGTGTGGTCAGCACAGTGCCCCATGCTGGACAGAGCTCTCGTATTATCAGCACAATGCCCCATGCTGGACAGAGCTCTAGTATGGTCAGCACAATGCCCCATGCTGGACAGAGCTCTAGTATGGTCAGCACAATGCCCATGCTGGACACGGCTCTAGTATGGTCAGCACAATGCCCCATGCTGGACAGAGCTCTAGTATGGTCAGCACAATGCCCCATGCTGGACAGGGCTCTAGTGTGGTCAGCACAGTGCCCCATGCTGGACAGGGCTCTAGTATGATCAGCACAGTGCCCCATGCTGGACAGAGCTCTAGTATGGTCAGCACAATGCCCCATGCTGGACAGAGCTCTAGTATGGTCAGCACAATGCCCCATGCTGGACAGAGCTCGAGTATGGTCAGCACAGTGCCCCATGCTGGACAGAGCTCTAGTATTATCAGCACAATGCCCCATGCTAGACAGGGCTCTAGTATGGTCAGCACAATGCCCCATGCTGGACAGAGCTCTAGTATTATCAGCACAATGCCCCATGCTGGACAGAGCTCTAGTATGGTCAGCACAGTGCCCCATGCTGGACAGGGCTCTAGTATGGTCAGCACAATGCCCCATGCTGGACAGAGCTCTAGTATGGTCAGCTCAGTGCCCCATGCTGGACAGGGCTCTAGTATGGTCAGCACAGTGCCCCATGCTGGACAGGGCTCTAGAGTGGTCAGCAAAGTGCCCCATGCTGGACAGGGCTCTAGTATGGTCAGCACAATGCCCCATGCTGGACAGGGCTCTAGTATGGTCAGCACAATGCCCCATGCTGGACAGGGCTCTAGTATGGTCAGCACAGTGCCCCATGCTGGACAGGGCTCTAGTATGGTCAGCACAATGCCCCATGCTGGACAGAGCTCTAGTATGGTCAGCACAATGCCCCATGCTGGACAGAGCTCTAGTATGGTCAGCACAATGCCCCATGCTGGACAGGGCTCTAGTATAGTCAGCACAATGCCCCATGCAGCACAGGGCTCTAGTATGGTCAGCACAATGCCCCATGTTGGACAGAGCTCTAGTATTATCAGCACAATGCCCCATGCTGGACAGGGCTCTAGTGTGGTCAGCACAGTGCCCCATGCTGGACAGGGCTCCAGTGTGGTCAGCACAATGCCCCATGCTGGACAGGGCTCTAGTATGGTCAGCACAGTGCCCCATGCTGGACAGGGCTCTAGTATAGTCAGCACAGTGCCCCATGCTGGACAGGGCTCTAGTGTGGTCAGCACAATGCCCCATGCTGCACAGGGCTCTAGTATGGTCAGCACAATGCCCCATGCTGGACATAGCTCTAGTATGGTCAGCACAGTGCCCCATGCTGGACAGAGCTCTAGTATGGTCAGCACAATGCCCCATGCTGGACAGGGCTCTTGTATGGTCAGCACAATGCCCCATGCTGGACAGGGCTCCAGTATGGTCAGCACAGTGCCCCATGCTGGACAGAGCTCTAGTATGGTCAGCACAATGCCCCATGCTGGACACGGCTCTAGTATGGTCAGCACAGTGCCCCATGCTGGACAGAGCTCTAGTATGGTCAGCACAATGCCCCATGCTGGACAGGGCTCTAGTATGGTCAGCACAATGCCCCATGCTGGACAGGGCTCTAGTGTGGTCAGCACAATGCCCCATGCTGCACAGGGCTCTAGTATGGTCAGCACAATGCCCCATGCTGGACAGGGCTCTAGTGTGGTCAGCACAATGCCCCATGCTGGACAGGGCTCTAGAGTGGTCAGCACAGTGCCCCATGCTGGACAGGGCTCTAGTATGGTCAGCACAATGCCCCATGCTGGACAGGGCTCTCGTATGGTCAGCACAATGCCCCATGCTGGACAGGGCTCTAGTATGGTCAGCACAATGCCCCATGCTGGACAGGGCTCTAGTATTATCAGCACAATGCCCCATGCTGGACAGGGCTCTAGTATGGTCAGCACAATGCCCCATGCTGGACATTGCTCTAGTATTATCAGCACAATGCCCCATGCTGGACAGGGCTCTACTATGGTCAGCACAATGCCCCATGCTGGACAGGGCTCCAGCATGGTTAGCACAATGCCCCATGCTGGACAGGGCCCGAGTATGGTCAGCACAATGCCCCATGCTGGACAGGGCTCCAGCATGGTTAGCACAATGCCCCATGCTGGACAGGGCCCGAGTATGGTCAGCACAATGCCCCATGCTGGACAGAGCTCTAGTATGGTCAGCACAATGCCCCATGCTGGACAGAGCTCTAGTATGGTCAGCACAATGCCCCATGCTGGACAGAGCTCTAGTATGGTCAGCACAATGCCCCATGCTGGACAGAGCTCTAGTATGGTCAGCACAATGCCCCATGCTGGACAGGGCTCTAGTGTGGTCAGCACAATGCCCCATGCTGGACAGGGCACTAGTGTGGTCAGCACAGTGCCCCATGCTGGAC